>NW_006400015.1:2130566-2135613 GCF_000299155.1 Elephantulus edwardii
AGATTGGACTTCTGGTAGTTCTCTTTCAATGTACTGTTCCTGCCACTTTTATTTTTTTTAATCTTCAACAATATTTTACATAAGTAATATTGTCAATGATTTCCACATGCTTTGGATAACCTTTCTTGGGAATGGAAATAAATACAGATCTCTTTCAGTCAATTGGCCAGGTAGCTGTTTTCTAAATTTCATAGCACAGGTTGGCAAGCACATCCAGGGCTGCATCTATTAGTTGAAGCCTGTCAATTGGTATTCCACAGACTCCTGAAGCCTTCTTTTTGGCCAATGTCATCAATACAGTTTTAGCTTCTTCCCTCATCACTTTTGGCTCTTAATTATATGCAACCCTCTTAAAGATTTCAATGTCAACAAATTCTTTTCAGCAGGAAGCTATTGGAAAGACCAAACCTTGAATCAGGCACACAGTAACCTTTAACTGACATCATTGTGTTTCAGAATTTGGAGAGCTCTCTGACAGCCTGTATAGTCTCTCCATTTCCTTTTGATGCTTCTTGGATAATTAAAAAAAATGTACCAACTCTCAGTATTACACTTGAGACTTGAGTTTGTTTTTTCCATTTTTTTCAGCTTGTGAAATATCAATCAAGGTCTTCCTTTTTATTCCCCAATCTCGGTCCTTTGTACATTTCATTATATTAATTTGCTTTAACTTCTTGAGCTTCCTTTTGAAATCTCCTGTTATCTCTTCTACTTACTCATCTCTTCCCTTTGTTTTGGCTTCTTGATACGCTAGTGCCACTTTCAGAGTCTCTTGTGACATCCGTTTTGGTTTTTCTTCCTCTTCTGTCTTTGTAATGACCTTTTGCTCTCTTCATGGATGGTATCTTTGATGTCATTCTATAATTCATCCAGTATTCCATCATGAATGTTCAATGCCTCGAGCATATTCTTAACATGATTTTTAAACTCAGGGGAGAGAGAACCTAGATGCTATTTTGGTTCTTGCAGATTTATTTTCATTTTCTTCAACTTCAATTTGAACTTGCCTATGACTAATTGGTCTGTTCCACAGTCAGCAACTAGCCTGGTTTTAACTGTAGACATTGAGCTTCCTCAGCAATTCTTTCCACAGATATAATCAATCTAATTTCTATGCAGTCTTTCAAGTGAGCTATTTGTGTATAGCAATCATCTGTGTTTCTTAAAAACTGGTATTTGTTATAAATAAATCATTGGGTGTAGAAAATCCAATCACTCAATCTCTAGTGTCATTTGTGTACCCAAGTCTATAATTTCCAACTACCATCCCTTTTACTTTGTTTTCTAGTTTTGCACTCTAGTCATCAATTATACATCATTCTGAAGACTAAGATGCACCTGATCCAGGTCATGGTCATCACAATTGCTTGCTATGCATCAAAGATCTGGGCAGTGAAGAGGGATGATAGAAAGAGAATCGATGCCTTTGAGCTGTGGTGTTGGAGAAGAGTGTTGAATACACCATGGACTACCAGAAGAACAAGCAGGTTTGTCCTAGAGATGGTGAAGCCAGCCTGCTTCTTGGAGGCAAGGATTCTGAGAGTTCGTTTGACATAATTTAAGCATATTGCAAGGAGGGACCAGTCTTTGAAGAGAGACATCATAGTTGGAAAGGTGGAGGGACCGTGCAGGAAAGGAAGCCCCTCACTGAGATGGAGTGATACAGTGACTGGGATAATGAGGGTAAGAGTGTCAGAGACAGTGAAGTTGGCACAGGATAGAGCAGGTTTCAGGGCTATTGTACACAGGGTCACTATGAGTCACACATGACTCGGTGGCACTTAACAACACCACGTCAACATTATTAATGCCAAGTAACAATAACAAGTCATTATTAATGATGAATATTAATTGTATGTGTGGTCAAGTTCAGACTCCAAACGATGGTAGAATTCCTAAATTTCTTCATCTTTGGCTTTAGCTTGGTACATATATTTGAGTAACACTACTATTAACAGTCTTTCTCTTATGTGTATGGGAAGTATCGTATAACTCACAACATTGTGATTCATGATAGCTCTTGCAATGGTGATTTTAACTAGGGATACACTACCCATCTTCTTCAACTTATCATTTCTGGTGTAGTAGATCATGAAATTGTTCAGTACAAAGTGACCAATTTCTGTCCATCTCAGCACTCTAATGCCTAGAATGTCTATCTTTATGCATTCTATTTATTTTTTTACAACTTCCAATTTTCCTCTATTCATTATTCTTTCCATGTTTCAATTGTTCAATTAAATTATTAAATTAAAAACATATTTATTGTTAAATGTTGTTTATCTACTTTTTTGAGTGACATTCCATCTGGGCTCTACCTCTAATTCTGTATCTACCCATGTTCCTCTGTTGTTATAAGACTTTGAGGGCCTGCTACCTCAGAAGTGGAACTCGCTGGTCTGTCTGGGAGATGTGTTACAACCTGTCCATCATGGATGACCGTGCTGGTGTTTGAAATGCTGGCACCATAGCCTCCAGCACCACCAGCAGATACTTCACATTATAGATAAGTGCTGTGCTAATAAGAACAAGTTGTGCCAAGAAATCTGGAGAACAACCACTTGGCCAACTGACTGGAAGAGATCTATATTTATTCCCATCCCATAGAAGGGTGACCCAACAGAGTGTGGAAACTATAGAACAATACCATTAATTTCACATGCAAGCAAGATTCTACTGAAGATTATCCAAAAACGACTGGAACAGTACATCAGCAGAGAATTGCCAGAAGTCCAGGCTGGGTTTAGAAGGGGTCGTGGTACTAGGGATATTGTAGCTAATGTTAAATGGATCTTAGCTGAAAGCAGAGAATAGCAGAGGAATGCATATCTGTGTTTCATTGACTATGCAAAGGCATTTAACTGTGTGGATCATAACAAACTGTGGCTGACTCTGAGAAGAATGGGAATCCCAGAACACTTGATCGTGCTAATGAGAAACGTATAATTGGACTAAGAGGCAGCTGTCAGAACAGAGCAGGGAAACAGTGCATGGTTCAAAATTGGGAAGGGTGTACGCCAGGGATGTGTCCTATCTCCATACTTTTTCAACCTGTATGCAGAAGAGATTATCTGGGAGGCTGGGCTCTATGAGGAGAAATGTGGGGTCAAGATTGGTGAAAGATCTATCAACAATCTGTGATATGCAGATGATACAACCCTGCTTGCTGAAAGTGAGGAGGACCTGAAGCGCTTGCTGCAGAGGATCAAGGACTGCAGCCTTCAATATGGATTGAGGCTCAGTGTCAAGAAGACAAAGATTCTCATCACTGGGCCAATTGGAAGCATCAGGATGGATGGTGAAGAGACTGAGATTATTAACAGCTTTAGTTTGCTTGGCTCCACAGTCAACACTCTTGGCACCAGCAGGCAGGATTTTAGAAGACGTATTGCCATGGGAAAGTCTGCTGTTAGGGACCTCTCCAAAGTACTGAAGAGCAATGGTGTCTCTTTGGAGACTAAGGTGTGTCTGATATGGGCCATGGTCTTTGCAAAATCACTTATTATAAATCAGAGAGTTGGACAATGACTAAGGAGAATAGAAGGAGAATTGATACCTTTGAGCTGTGGTGCTGGAGAAGACTATTGAGGGTACCATGGACAGCTAGGAAAACAAACAGATTCATCTTGGAAAGGGTCAAGCTGGGCTGCTCCCTGGAGACAAGGATTCTGAGGCTTCACCTGACATACTTTGGACATGTTGCAAGGAGGGACAGGTCCTTGGAGAGGGACATCATTCATGCTTTGTAGGGTGGAGGGACAGCACAGAAGGGGAAGGCCCCCTATGATTGATTCAGTGATTGGGGTAATCAGGATGGGTGTATCGGAGACGGTGCAATTAGCACAGGACAGAAGAGAGTTTAGGGAAGTTGTACATAGGGTCGCTATGAGTCGCAAGTGACTCGACAGCGCATAACAACAACAACAACAACAACAATAAGAACAAACACTGAGAATGTAAGCATATA
This sequence comes from Elephantulus edwardii, assembly GCF_000299155.1. Taxonomy (NCBI): domain Eukaryota; kingdom Metazoa; phylum Chordata; class Mammalia; order Macroscelidea; family Macroscelididae; genus Elephantulus; species Elephantulus edwardii. The sequence goes on from NW_006400015.1 coordinate 2,134,534, forward strand.
TGCATCAAAGCTGTAAAATAAGTATCAATATCTAAAACACTCCCCCCAGTTCAGTTAATTGACAGCCACCCTATGAAATAATCATGCATACAAAATACCACGGCACAGAATAACCCTCTCTGGCCTTGCCCGAAGCCTGGCAGCAGAGGCGTCAGGAAGGAGGCAGCCTAGCTGGCTCCTCTTCTCTGGGACCTTCCAGCTGACGGTTCAAGGCCCTCCAGCAGGCATGAAAGGAGGAGGTCTGTCTGTCTGTCTCTCCATATGTATTTATGTATATATACACAATTTGTAAATCTTAAACAAAACAGACACGTTTAATGGATACCTATGCATTTTGGGATTATCTGCAGCAATTTATGACTTGAATATGAATGATATCAATGAGGTGGTGGAACTTGTGGGTTGCTGTGATCCTGGAAGCTAGGCCACCAGTGTTTCAAATGCCAGCAGGGTCATGTGTGGAGGGCAGATTGCAACAGAACCCCTAGACTAAGGCAGAGTTGGCCATCCATTTCCAAAAGAACAAGCCTTCTACAACCACAGCCCAACAGAGGAACACAGGCTGTTACAGCATTAGAGGTAGAGTTCAGATAGAAAGCCATTGAAGATGAGGAGAAACCACTGCAAACATTCCCTAATAAACGGAATGAGAAATGTACAAAGTATGAATGTAGACAAACTTGAACTTGTCAAAAATGAAACAGAACACATCAAGACAGTCTAGGCAGTAGTAAACTCAGTGGACTGGCACGGGACGCTTTGAGTCAGTCAATCATAGGAGTTATTTATCCAGGAATGAAGAAGATGGGGAACAATGGTGTTGCCTTTGTAGTTAAAAAGAAGAAGATCTCTGAAAGCACAATGTTGTCAATGATGGGATACTATCCATACACACACAAGGCCTATGACTATGACTGTACTAAGAAAATAGACACCAAAGAACTAAAGTCAAAGAGGAGGTAATTGGTGATCTCTACCAACTTTTGCAGTCCACAATTGATGAAACATGCAAGTGTTATTAATGATGAGCCGATGGAAATTGAAATACACACACACACACACACACACACACACACACAC
>NW_006400015.1:2135713-2141931 GCF_000299155.1 Elephantulus edwardii
ACACACACACACACACACACACACACACACACCCACACACACACACGTCATCTAAAATGACGGTGATCCTGCCATTATCCGGAGGCCAGTTTGCTTTCTAACCACTATTTTTATCTCCTCTGTGTACATGCCCTAGACTGGAAGGTAAAATTACTCTTCTATGTCTTGTTAACCAAATAGCAAAATAAAAATAAACAAAAGAGGGAGCCAATGCAGACTCCAGAATCTTTTCCCTTTGCCAAGTATAACTGTAGCACATGTGTGAAGATCTGGCTCCAGCTGCAGATACATCTGCTGGTGCTATTTTTTTGGCATTATAGTAGACATCCCAGTAGAATTTCTTCAAAACAGCAAGCTGTCTCTGCAAATGTTTATAAGTACCATATTTCTGGGGGAAAAAGAGATTTTCTTAAAGAGAACAATATTTATGTACATTAATATTTTCATGGAATTAAAATATTGGTAAATATTTGAAATATACATGAAACATTAAATAATAAGGTTAGAAAATACTCCTTTATTCACCATCTTCTTCTATAACATTCGTTACTTGGCCATAGCTTGGTCAGACCATCTTCCATATATTAGAATAGGATACATATAATTGAGAACTCTGCACTTGTATCTATTTCTTTCTTTCCTTAATGCCATCCAAAGATGAGTTAAAAGGGTTTTATTTTTTGTTTGTGTAACTAAACAAAATACTTCTTCATAAATATTATATGAACTGAAGCAAATCCCAAGCCTATGCATGTATTTATAAGCATTATTGCAATTTCCTATTATGTTAATACTTTAAGATACTTCCTGTCATCACTTACTCTCTGTTTATATTCTAAATAGTATTTGTCTCCAGTAGAGATTAAATGCCTAGGTGCACCTAATTCAGGCCATAGTCTTTTCCATTATGTACTATGTAACTGAAAACTGGACAATGAATAGGGCTGGCAAAGGAAAGGTGAGTGCTTTAAAGCTCTCATGTTGAAGAAGAGTGCTGGATGTCCATGCACTGCAGAAAGAACAAAGAGATGTGTCTTGGAGAAAGTGCAGCCAGAGAGCTTCTTGGAGGCAAGAATGATGATTCATTTTACAAGCTTTGGAGAGGTTATTCCTTGGAAAGGAATATCATGCTGTGAAAGCTGAAAAGTAGGCAAAGGAGACCCTCAAACAAATGAATTGTCACAGTGACTGCAGCAAAGGGTTCAAGTGTATCAAAGCTGATGACAGTGGCACCAGGTAGGACACAGTTTAGATCTGTTATTTACAGGGTCACTATGAGTTTTATCCAACTCAACAACATATACAACAACAATACCATTCATGATAGACAATTATTTGTGTTTTATTGACTACACAAAAGCATTTCACTGTACAGAAAACAAGTTATGGTTAACATTGAGAAGGATAGGAATCCTGAAATTCTTAGTTGTATTTGAGCAAAACCTATAGTTAGACCAAGAAGCTCTTGTCTGAACAGAGTAAGAAGAAAATGCATAGTTTAAAATCAGGAAAGATGCAAGTCAGGGTGGCATCCTTTTGCCATACATATTGAGTCTGTGTACTGAGTAACTCATTCAAGAAGCTGAAATATATGAAAAAGAATGTGGCATCAGGATTGGTGACAGACTTATCAATAAACTGTTTTATGTGGATAACTAAGCCTTGCTTACAGAGAGTTAAGAAGAGTTGAATTACTTACTGCAGAGGATCAAAGACTGCAGTCTTCAATGTAGATTTCATTTCCAGACCAAGAAAACAAAAATCCTCAGTACTGAACCAATACGAAGCATCTTGAAACTTGAAGAAAATATTGAAGTTACCAACAATTTCATTTTAGTTGGATCCACAATTAACAACCACCATAATAGAGAAAAAAAGAAAAAAGAGCCTTTGGTAAATGTACCACCAAGGATCTCTCCATAGTGCATCTGATTCACGCCACGGTCCTTTCAATTACGGCCTTTGCTTCAGAAAGTTGGACAAAAAATAAGGATGAGAGAAGAATTGATGCCTTTTAATTCTAGTGTTGGAAAGGAATGTTGAGTAAACCTTATTCAGTATCTGCCCCCCATTTCATGGACTGCCATTGAAACAAACAAGTCTGTCTTAGAGGAATTGCAACCATGGTGTCACTTAAGAGGCGAAGGTGATCCAATTTTAACTCTCAGAGCAGACACTCAGGAGGACCAGTCCTTGGGGAAAGAGACCATGCATGCAAAGGTGGGAGGTACGAGAAGGGGAGAGCATCAACATGATGGATAAACACAGTGCCTCCCACCATGAGCTTGACTCTATCAGAGATTTTGGGGGTGGTGCAGGACAGGGCAGGGCCCAGCTCTGGCGTCCATAGGGTCACTATAAGTCTTTTGAGATTTTGAGCATTTTTTCATGTGTCTGTTGGACGTCCAAATGTCTTCCTCCTTTCTTTTGTATATATCTTCTGTTCCTTTCCTCTCTCTGTTCTTATTTTCCTGTCCTGTTTCAACGTTGCTCTGAGAGTTGCTTTAAAGCACTAAACTTCTAGTTACGTCAGTAATTCCTGAATTTACTTTTATTACCTTTTTGTAACTTCCCCCCCCCGTCTGCATATTTTTTCATTAAGTCATAGACTTTGTGAATGTCAGATTGTGAAGCGCCTGAATATATTTGTATGCCTTAAAATAGACTTTAGTTTTCTTTTAGAAAATTGTTAATTTACTTGCAGGTTAATTTATTTCTGGTAAATCTTGTTTTTAAAATTTTCCAAGTAGAATTTTTTTAAAAGTCTTTTTTAAAGAAGTCTTTATTTTGAGGCTGCACAGTGGAGTGGACTTGAGGGGAGGGATTGTATAACAATGAAACAATTTTTTTTTTTACTTTTCAAAGAGAAGAATGAACTGGAGGGGAGGGGTGGGCAGGGAGAAAAGTGCAACAATGAGTGAATGGAAATCCAAAGTCTCTGTAAATTCTCATTAAAATTAATAATAATATTTAATTTTTAAAATGCAAAAGAAGCAATTTTAATAATAGGAAATATGGTCTTAATGATGAAGAAAGAGTTGACTCTATTCCCCTAACAGCACATTCAAAATGTTAATTAAGAGACATTAAAAATGAAAGTTTTATTATTTACTTTCTAATATGTAACAATACCAACTGAAAGGTAAAGTGAATTTCAGTAAAATAAAGAATTTTTTTAAAAAAGAAAACAAAAAATAGTCTTTACCTTGGGGTTCTTTTAACTTGCTTCAAGGGAATAGCTTTTCTGCAAGCCCAATGGAGAAACGTCCCTTATATTCAAGATTTTTTAGTCCGGTTGGTTGTAACTTTATTCTTTTCTGCAGGAAAAAAGAAAATATACAAAGAATGCTCCCACACGGTGCAGGAATGTGATATACAAACACTTTGTCCCAGTGACTTAATTCAACTTTTTCCTTATACATTGCTACAAAGAAGTTTTTTCGATACAATTTAAATCTAAAATGGATTGATAGATGACCTTGAGATTATCAGGTTGAATCTGATCAAAACCAAAATAAATGTCACCTAGTTGGTTCCAAGCCCTCCCTCCGATTTCTGACGCTGCAAATCTCAAAGGTAAGAAATGTCCACCTTTCTTCTTCGGGAAATTGAACCAGCTGGAGACTGCCAGACTTGGTTATCAGCGAAACAGTCTGAGGGCTCTCCCTCCGAGATAAAGACCAGCTCCACCTACGAGCAGAGTTTCCCTGTCTAACCCCTCAAAAGTAGGCTAAAGAGACGTATTTTGACGTTCCCTAAAATAACGATGAACTGATCAGCACTTGCTGATGAACTGTAGCTAGAACACAGAAGCTGAGGGCAGTCCCAGCTGAAAGCTAGAAACATCCTTGAGATTTCTGGACACAGTGGACCAGTGAAGGTTTGATAGCGTAGTAGATGAAGTCTAGCAGATGGTTTGTTAATATGAAAGTTACCAGCCACTCTGTGAGGGAAAGATTTAGATCCTTGATAACCAAGAAGAGCCAACATGAGTGGAATTGGTACTGCATGACAGGATTCAGGCTTCTGGGTTTTGTTTGTTTGGGATTTAGTGGGTCAGTGACGAGGCACTTGGCTGCTACCTGTCCTGTCTGCTATTCACACCCACCAAGTTTTCAGCTAGTGTCAGTGAAATTCAGAGCCTTGGAAACCTCTGGAGCCTTTTCTTCCTGTAACACACAATCGCTAGGGTTCAGATTGACTTGACAGCACCCAACATTGACTTCTAGTTTATGGAGAAAGGGTGATCTTTTATATCAGTGCTTCCTGTTGAGTGAAAGAGAGTCTTGGGATTTCATTTTATTTTCTCCACGATTTGTTCCTTTTTTTTTTTTGTTTTGTTTACATTCAATTTTCTGTTGTTTGTTCTCTGCTGATCTTTGGAAGCTTATCGTTATTTTGTTACTGTTGTTACGTGCCGTCGAGTTGCTTGCGACTTATAGCGATCCTGTGTACAACAGCCCTAAACTCTGCGTTGTCCTGTGCCAATCGCACCATCTCTGATACACCCATCCAGATTACCCCAGTCATGGAATCAATCCACCTCCTAGAGGGCCTTCCCCTCCTGCTCCTGCCCTCCACCCTCCCAAGCATGATGTCCCTCTCCAAGGACCTGTCTCTCCTTACAACATGACCATAGTAAGTCAGAGGAAGCCTCAGAATCTTTGCCTCCAAGGAGCAGCATGGTTTAAACCTCTCTAGGATTAATCTGTTTTCTTAGCAGTCCATGGTACCCTCAATACTCTTCTCTAACACCAACGCTCAAAGGCATCAATTCTCCTTAGAACCAATTCATAGGTGACTCTCCACTGGGTTTTCGGGACAGCATATTAGTTATTTTTTAAATACTTGAGATAGTCACTTAACATTTTTTTCTACCAAAATCCATTCATTTAAAATACATGTCCTTTTCTTTTCACTGCTTCTGAAACAAGTATCATAATAACAAGAGTACTCTTAGCCAATACTGTAGCTAACATAGGATTTTTTTCCTCTTTTATTCCTCATACAGTTTTTCTTAAATCAGTAGGCAGGATATTTATTTGAATTAAGTTGACTTTTATTTTCAAGAAATGGCTCTTAAATAGTGCTGTTTCTTTCAGCATTTTGCATTTTAAAAATAGTTTTTAAGTGAGGGTCAGTAGGTGGTCAAATCTGTTCTTTTCGTGTCTGTAGTTGAAAAGCACTTTTATTGTTCTTATACTTAAAAAAGTATTCTGCTTGAATGTAAAATTATATGTTAGAGTTGTGTTCTCTCCTCAGTGTGAAGAGATTACCTCATTATCTCCGGGCATCTATTATTGCAAATGAGACATTCACTGTCAGCCAGTCATTCCTTTATTGTGGTGTTGTCTTTTCACTGGTAGGGCTTATAATTCACTTTGTATAACATACAGGGATTTCACTATAATGTATCTAAATATAATTATTTGTTTATCTACGTTTTATTTAAAAAACCCCATTCAATTCATGATCAGAGCATTTTTCCTAATTTTGAAAACATCAGTATTTATTTTTAAAAACTATTCAAATTCAGTTGTCCCTCCACTTCTTTATACTGTGTGTTTTTACATCTTATGGATAACATGAATGTTACCATTTTTCAGTGAATCTTTCATGGGTCTTCAGAATTCTTTCAAAATATACTTTATGCATGGATACCACTTCTCTCACTGTCTTTAGTTCATGTTTTTTTTCTTTATTCTTTGATTCTATCCAGGTTAGAGATTTGTTGTAGCACTTTAAAAAAATTATCATAATGTTTTTCTACTTTTTTGTTTCATACAATTATTCCCATACGTTGTATTTTACAAAATTAATCATCCGTGGGGCTTGGCCATCATTAACCTGTCTTTTTCACCTGGATTCTTCCCCTTTCCCTTCCTCTCTCCTCCCCCCACCAAACTGTGCAGCCCTGTGGTTTCACCCCTACCCATCCTCACCCTTCTGCTCCCCACCCCTTCCACCCTTGAGCTCCTAATTTAAAATATTATCAGTAAAACCTAGTCTTTGACATATTTTATAACCCTCATTTACATCTAGAAACAAATTGTTTTCTTTTATAAATTCATGCTAACTTTCAAGACTATTTTGAATAATATCTGAAACCAGATTTATTTTTCAAATTATTTATTAAATGATATGAAAATGTGTTTCCTGTGAAGAAAGTTTAAATCCCAATTATAATAATATTATAATAATGTATTGTTATATTATGA
>NW_006400015.1:2154661-2156132 GCF_000299155.1 Elephantulus edwardii
AACAAAAAACCCACACAACTTCATCTAGTGTATGTTGGGCATGCTGTTAGGAAGGGCTGGTCCTTGGAAAGGGATATCTTATTTGAAATAGTGGAGGTCAGCAAAATAGAGGAAGATGCTTCATGATTATTGCCCATTTGGTAGTTGGGTTATTAGCCATTTCTTGTGGAATATCTGTTGCTGTTGTTAGGTGCTGTTGAGTTGAATATGACTCATAGACACCCTGTGCCCAGCAGATCTGAATCCTGTCCTGTCCACACGCGTCTCGGATCCACTTCAGCCCGCGGCTTCAGCTACTCTGTCAGTCCGTCTCATGGGGCCTTCGTCTCTTCTGCTGACCCTCCAGCTTTCCAAACATGAGCCTCTCCTGGTAACATGACCAAAGTATGTGAGACAAAGTCCTGCCCCCCGCCCCCTTGCCTCCAAGCAGTGCTCTGACAGCACTTTTCCTGAGACCCTTCAGTTCCCGTGGGTCTCCTGTCAGAGCTTGCATTCCCAGATGTGTTTTAGTCTATGGACTTTCTTTTCACTCTATCGGAAATTTTCTTCCAGGCACACAGTTTTTACTTCCTTTTTTGAAGGTCCTATGTGTTGATTTTCCTGGTTGTTGATTTCCTGGTTGTGTGTTATTGGCTACATTTGAAAGCCTATGATGCTCTAGATTATTGGAGTGGTTAAGTGACATTGACTCAGGACTGAGCCTCCAGTGGGTTTTCAGAGTCCTTAAATAGCATCATCTTTCTCCCATGGAGCCATTGGTGGGGTCTGACCACAGCCTTCAGGTTACAGCACAGCTCCTTAGCACTACGTTACCACAGTGCCCTGTTGTACCACGCTGGCATTGCTGTGTGTCTTCACGTTGGAACAGACCCACGCCGACCCTCCTGTGAGCTTGCAGAGGCAGTTAATCTCAAGGCAGGAGATTGCCTGTCTATCCAGCCCCACCCTCCGCAGAGCAGCCCACGGATGTGAATTGCATGAGTTTGGGATTGCAGCGACGCTTCTTACCACTCGGCCACCAGAGCTCCTGACACCACAGATAAGGGTTTCTAAATGTGTTTCGTTGTTTCCTCTGATGATGATCACAGTTTTGGTTTTGTCCTGTGTCCCTGGTCCACCTTGAGCTGGTTTTTATGTACAGTGGTGTGTGATATAGGTCTTGTTTTTTTTTATATTATTTATAGAAATGACTATAACCATTTTGTCTACTGCTTGTTATGATGTACCTAGTGAAGGACACACAGGTAAATGACATTTTTACGAATTCACCTAAAATCTTGCCTTTTGTGTGGTCACATTCAATATCTACAAATAACTGTACAAGAAAGCAAGTTCAGATTCCCCTATGCCTGGGTGAGAGCTGCAGTGAATCCTGAAAGCTAAAAGTCCTTATGGATACTTGTTGATTGATATTGGCTTTAAAAAAGATAGATCACAAAGGGACAAATGCTGCATGGTGCCACTGTTGTAG
>NW_006400015.1:2156232-2165021 GCF_000299155.1 Elephantulus edwardii
CAATCTTGATCCTCACAATCATGTGAGTTACATTCCTTTATAATTAAACCCCTTGTGGGTTCACGCTCACTCTTTCTCTTCCCCCCCACCCCATGATCAACTAACTGCACAGAACAACAACCCAGGCTTTAGCTCATGACTCAGAGCTGTTTGGAAAAAGAGCAAGCATCACACGGGGATGGCCATGTCTGATCTTTACCAACTAAAGGGGAACTGTCCCTGTCAACAACATCAACAACACAAAGTCAGTTCCCACAAAGTCAGGCACATTCTCCACATTCCAACCCCTCTTTCTATTCATCCTAACACTTACCACTATACTCGGTCCAGAATCTGATGCGATAGTTCACAGGCCACAGAGAACCATATTGGAGAAGTCACAAGGGTATAGTCTAGATTAGTGACAGAATCCAGTCGGGATGGCTTCTGAAATGTGCTGCAGGCAACTCAGCCTTGAGACTCACAGCTTTAGACCAGTGTTACAAAGCAGCCCTGCTATTTATGGCTCCCACCCCACAGCCCTTCAACAGACGTGGGCAAAGGCTCTTTTACCTGTGGATCCCTGCACCACCTCACCTCAGGACTCTAGTACGAAAGCTACTATGAAGGCTGCTGCGCCCATCAGGCCTGGTTGGGTTGCTGCAAGAAGCTTTGTCCCTGAAGGAAATGTTGCATTCTCTTGCTTCTTCTTTGCTGGTAGGAGAATTATCCAATTCTGCTGCTTGATCTGTTCAATTTAATGGTTGAGAGTAGCCAATCCTTTTTTGGATAGGCTAACCTGCTCTATTCTAATGCACATTTCAGAGTCTCTTCTGACAACCATTTTGGTCTTTTCTTTCTTTCTTGTCTTTGTAATGACCTTTAGCTTTCTTTATAGATAATGTTTTTGGTTATGTTGGTTTGTTATTTTTAATCAATCTGCATATAAAATCTGTTTACATTGTGTTTAATTCCTATATATTGTGTTAATTCATATACATTGTTTCAAACATTGCTTCATTTACTTTGTGTTTCATATGATCATTAAAACAGATTGTTTTATTGATGCCCCTCTTATCCCATCTTTTCAGGTCCCCACTGGATCTTTCCTAAGTATTTCATATCCTTCCTCCAAGCCACAAAATTCCTTGACTCCATAATTTCTCCCCACCCCACCTTGATGTCATCCCACAACGCATCTGACCTTTAGTCATTAGTGGTCAATGCATCAAATCTATTCCTGAAATAGTTTCTCAATTTATTCAGGACTCGGGGTTGTATTTTGATTCTTGTGGACTTGTTTCAATTTACATGACCTTCTACTTAAACTAGCATATGAGTTATATAGATGTTGTTCCACAGTGAGCCATGGCTTTGTTTGGACTGCTGATACTAAATTTCTTCATTAACTTCATTCACTGGCTATACAAACGTAGTCTATCTGATCCCTGTTTAGTCCATCTAGTGAAGCCATTGCATATAGTTATCGTTTATGGGTTGTTGAGTTGTTTTAAATTATTTGCCATGAATAAATAATTGACTTTATAAGATTCTGTAATTCAATGTCTAGTCCCATTGCTCTCATTAAGATTGTGTTTTCGAATTATCAATGCTTCTTTATTTCCAACTTGCACTCCAGTCTCTATTTATTATTAATGCATATTGATTATATTTTTGATCAATTTAAGACTACAATATTTGTTAGAACCCCTCAATATCTTTTTCTTCGGCTATAGTGGTAGGTGCATATACTTGAATAATTGTTGTACTAAAAGGTTTCCCTTGCATGAGCAGGGAGGATAGTCTATCACTCAATACAATATGTGTACTTCAGGATAGATCTTGAGATGCTCCATTTCAGTTATTGTGACACTATTCCACATATATAAAAAATGTCAACCAATTAAAATAATCAGCCATTTTTAAAAAGAAACTGAGCAAATAAATATTTAAATAAAGATTTTTATGTTTAAATATTTTTGCTTTGAAACTGTGATTACCCTTACATTTTAGTTACTTTTAATCCTCAAATTCTTAGTTCTTCCTTTGGTTGAAATGCAAATACCTAAAATAGGCATGTTTCCTTAGAATGTATTATCTGTTTAATAACAAACATCTTTTTAAGAGTTACAGCTTTGATTTTATGTGTATAAAATGGAGATGATTCTTTCTCAAATACAATGAATGACAGCAGAAAAACAAAGTAAAAAAAAAATAAATATTCTTTGTACCCTCACTAGTCTGTAACAAAAACAGTAAAGTTACCCCACTGAGTATTGCGTTTTCAGATTGATTCCTTCCCTCACTCATTAAAAAGATAATTATATTTCATATTTTAAAACATCTCCAACTTTGAGAACTTCAGCCAGAACAAGTTGAACACATTACATACTATTTTATTCTGAAAATGAGATTTCTTTGATCCGCCTGCTATCTGACAGTTTACACAGGATGACAATCATATAAATGAAAGCATGAATTGTTGTTGTCTTTAAGTTCCATCCAGTCGAGTGTGACTCACATGACCCTGTGAACAACAGATGTGAACCCTGCCCCGGCCTGTGCCATCCTCACCATCTTGGCCATTCTTGTGCCCATTGCTGCAGTCACTGTGTCAATCCATCCACTTGAGGTTCATCTTCTCCTCAGCCAACCTTCACCTTCCCAATGGTGATGTCCCTTTACAAGAAACAACCTCTCTGAACAACAGACTCAGAATACGTGAGATGAAGCTTTGTCATCTGTGCTCCCAGGAACATTCTTAATGCACTTCAATCTAAACATGATTTAGTTAAATAATTTTTTTCCAAGTTTTAAGTGAAGCAAAAATTCCCTTCATCTTATTAAATTGCTGAGATTCATTGCTTTCAACAGTAAGAAACACTAAGCTCAGTATTTTATCTTAAACATGGAAAAACTGAAGTAGTAATATATTTAACATTAATAAAGGATATTTTCATAAAACTACGTTGGAATTGAAAGCTAAGATGATTCTTAAATACAAATAGAGATTTATTAGTCATTCTTTACTGTTCATGTTTGAATATTTTTGCCTTTTGGGAACAATCATTTGATTATCCATAGTTTTAATTACTTATGGTCATAAAAATCCAACTTTCATAAAACAGATAATTACATTTTATATGCAGAGCAAATGTTGCATCACAAACTTCCAGAATTTTTCAATCTAAAATGAAAATTTATGTTAGTGAGCTGCACTTGCCTTTGGGGAAAAATGTGTGTGTAATAAGGGGAAAGTATTGTTGAGTTCCTCTGCAATATATTATATTTGGCTTTATTTCATGCCTCATTATACAGTATTCTATACAGGGAAGGAGAAAAGAAATTGTCTTGAAGTACACAAGAAGGTGTATCTTATTTGGTATTCATTGTTCAAGTGTTGAAACAAAATTTCCTCTTTTCCATTTTTATTTATACACATCCTATAGTGGCTTAGTGGTAAGGAGCTGAGCCGCCAACTCAAAGGTACATGGTTCATGTCCACCCGCTGCTCTAAAGGAAGAAGACAGGCCATCGACTTGCATGCAATGTACAACCTCTGAAAACCCTCTGAAGGGTCAGCTGCTGGTCAGTTCTACTCGATGGTACATAATAATACCAACATATTCTATTTCAGAAGCCCTGGTAGCACAATGGTTAACTTATTAGCTGCTAACTTTAAGGTTGCTGGTTCAAACCAACTATCTTCTTGGTTGGGGGAAAGGTCTTTTAAGGGTTATGGTTATGGAAAACCTGTAGGTCCACACTCTCTCATACAGGGCCATTGATTCAACAGTACATAACAACATATTATTCTTAAGGTGTATTTAAATGAAAAAGTGCTATATGTAACACATTAACAAAACATTAACAAATCTCTGCACATTAGGCCACCTCATTGCTTACTAATATATACTTTCTTCCCAGGATAGATACTAATCAAGAGTAAGGTTTATACGTATATATAACTGTGACTCATAAATTGTCTTTCACTTTCCAGCCTAGTTTCTGGCACTTTCCATACAGTCCAGCTACCATCGCTTCCTCCTTGTTTCCAACTTCTGCATTCCAGTCAACCAATAATCCATTTCAGACTGCAAAGTTGGTCAAAATCGTCATTTTCCTCTTCTTAGTCCTTAGATATTGGCACACATATTTGGACAACAGTCGTACCAACAGGTCATGTAATGACCAAACAGATAGATGTTGTCTATTTTTGTTCTATTGACTATGCAAAGGCATTTGACTACGTGGATCACAACAAATTATGGTAACATTGAGAAGAATAAAAATCCCAGAGCACTTATCTATGCTCAAGCAAAATCTATACTGAGATGAAGAAGCTGTTGTCCAAACGGAGCAAGGGAACAGAACACTGTACAGTTTAAATTTAGGATGGATGGGCATCAGGGATGTGTCCCTTCTCCATGTCTATTCAATCTGAGGTATGCTGAGCAAATAATTAATAAAGCTGGACTCCGTGAGGAAGAATGTGGCATAAGGATTGGAGGAAGACTCATCAACACATGCATTGTGTAGACTCCTTTGTCTGCTGAAAATGAGGAGGACCTGTAACACTTGCTGCAGAGGATCAAAGACCACAACCTTCAGCAGGATGACATCTAAGCATCAGAAAACAAAGGTCTTTACTGCTGAGCCAACAGGCAACATTGTGGTAGGAGAAAGGCTAGAATCTGGCAATGACTTCATCTTACTGGGATCTACAATCAATACGTGGTACCAGCAATCAGGAGATAAGAAGACATATTGCTTTGGGCAAGTCTGCTGTCAGGGAGCTCTCTAAAACACCCTGGCTGCTTGCATATTTCACATTTTCCCCCAAACATGATTAATTACATACCATCATATTTAAAATGTCTAATGAATTTGCATTTAAAATTACTATTTCATTGTTTTCATTAGAAATTTCTACCTTCAGAATCAATGTTGAAGGAGCAATCAGGCAGCAGGTATGTGACACAGGCCCGGCTTTGATTCAGGCGAGCTCTGGTAGCCTAGTGGCAAGAAGCTGCACTGCTATCCTGAAGGCACGTGGTTTTAATACCCCCTGCACTTCATGGTGGAAGGCTGGGCAGTCTCATCCTGTGTTACTAACGGCCTCTGACCAGACACTGGCAGGTTTGCTAGGGGTCATTTCCAGCTCTCTGGTACAAAACAACAACAACAACAACAGATTTTCAAAGTGATGAAGAAACAAAGAAAACAAATGCATGACAAAGTGTTTCAGGAATAGTTATAATCCTGAGTAACTGAGACATAGCTTGAGTTGCTAATCTTGAAAATGTAAATCAACACTAAACTGTGAAGTGTATTTTAAGTATAAACCTTGAAAATTGGACTTTATTTTTAAAGTAATGGAATGAATTTTAATTTAAATCCTTAAGCATGCAAATGTTATGATGTGAATTGTAGCAGGAATGATAATTCTGGCCCTACTACGCCAATGGTGTTAAAAACACAAGTAAGTCTATGAGAGTAGTGATCTAAAAATGTACGTGTGAAGAAGCACTAGCTATATAGAGTTTCGTAAAGTAAGAGGCGGAACAATTCCACCCAAATTAATACGTGACAAGATAAAAGTAGGCTGAGGCCAGGTGTAACATCAAACATGATTGTTAGGGCAACACGTGGATAAAAAGATTGGTTATTTGAAGCCTGAATGGGAAAAACATGCACAGGATACAGCAAATAAAAGTCTGTGACAGGTAGGTGATCAGATGGGACCTGATCTCAGCTTCATTCAGCTCTTTGGAATTTATAAAAAAGAGAAGAGTGTCTGGCACTAATGGTACCCTAAGAAGAAGAGTTGACTCACCTTGTGGGATTCATAACTCACTACCTCACAAGAAAACAAATAGCAGTGTCTTAGCCCACAGCAACCAAAATTAGCCAAAGAGCAGTGCATACGCTGTGCCAATCACAGTGAGAGATTATCCGATTCGGTTTGTCTTGGCTGCCGTTTCCCAAACATTACAAGATTTAGTAGGATTCCTTTGTGGCCATAAAAAGCACCATCTACAGCTCCCAATTCCCCGTGCCTGGAGGCAAACATCGAGGCCTCGAGAGTAGTCCTTGCTTTAATGCTGCAGCTTGAGCCAGTAGTCTACAAAGATGCCTTCCCAGAGCCTCTTTCTAACTCAGCCCTCCCCTTGTGGGGAGTGGAAAATGTGTCTCATCTTCCTCAAGATACAGGACGACTATCTTATTCCTAAAGGAGTTTGTGTTGGCAGCATCACCATCCATGACTTTCCTCTGCTGCCAACATTCAACGCATTCCTGCTCTCTCTCTTCCCTACACTGTGCATGTTCAAATGTCCAACAGTAAGAAGAATACATCCATCATACTGTCTTATTCATTTCTAAGGCGAAATCCAACGGTGAAGTAGACCAGATCCTTTGACCAGGAATAATGGTTACATGCAAAGTTCATTGCAATCTCAAGGCTAGTATATTTTATTCTGAGAAAAGAAACCCTAAAACTTTGTAAAGCAAACAGGCACATTCATTAAGTAGCACGTTCTTTACCTGTACGATATTATTTGGGAAGCCAAATTATTACCAGAAAATTCTTGTGATAATTTTAAAATAAGAGAATCAAGATAAAGAATTTGCCTTTCATTTCAATTTCCTAAAGGTAATGTAATACTTACATCACCACAGACCACACAGAGATTGTTTCAACTTTATCACTCAATCTTGGGCCTTATTTCCTGACAATACTGGGTTGATATTGCTGCCTTTTTACCTCCTTCAATGTCCCTTCCACCAGCACCGTTAGAAAGAATGTATTGTAAAAGAATTAATACACAAGCAAAGCATAAAAATTCTCACAAAGTTATGGGCAAAAAGAAAATAAAGGTAACAGATTATTAGCTGCTGGTAAAAGCAGCACTACTTTTTATACCATAAATTCAAGATGAATATAAAAAATAAATTAGTTAAAAATAAGTTGTTGTTGTTGTACGCCCATCAAGTCACCTGCAACTCCTAGTGACCCTATGTGCAATGGTTCTGAACCCTGTTCCTAACCTTACTGTCTCTGACACACCTACCCTCATTATCCCAGTCACTGAGTCAATCTATCTTATCAAGATTCTTCCTCTCTTGGGTTGTCCCTCCACCCTCATAGCTATGTATTTTGTAGCTGTCCTCTAAGAACAGTTATTTCAAATTCATTATTTCAGAGCCTATAGGTTGGTTTTAGAAGTTAAAATGGCTAAATGGTGTCCATAATGAGTTGAAACATGCCAGGCACTACTGCCCATCACAATCAAGTCTCATGCTAAGAAATAATAAAAATAAAAATGATGAGGGCTACATTTGATAGTTAAGAAATATCAAGTAGTATTTTATCAATTCCTGAGACCTTATTTTTTGCCAATATCTTGAGTGCAGCTTCACTTCTTCTTTCATCACCATTGTTTCGTGGTCATTTGCTACTTTCAGAAACATTTCAACATTGGTCCATTGGTTTTGGTACATTAACTCTGTATAATCCCTTCATTTTCTTTTAATGCTTACTTGTTTCTTTCAAGAGTTTGCCCATAGCATTTCTCAGTATTACAACTCGAGCCTTGAATTTGTTTTCTGTTATTTCAGTTTGAGAAATGCCACGTTGGTTCTTCCCTTTTTAGTCTCTAACTCCAGCTCTTTGCACATTTCTGTATTAATTGCTTTATCTCCTAGAGATGCCCTTTGAAATCTTCTGATGGTCCGTTACTTCTGCTTATTTTCTCTGAGTTTTAGATTCTTGAAGTTCTAGTGCAATTTTTAGTGTCTCTTCTGACTCTCTTTTAGTCTTTTTCTTATCTGCTTATGCAATGACATTTTCCTCTCTTCATGGAGAATATTCTTGACATTAGCTCACTACAAATCTAGTCTTCTAATGTTAGTGTTCAAACCTATTCTGGAGATGCTTTTTGCATCCTGGTAGGTAGACACAAGGTTTGATTTTGGTTCTTGTGGACTTGTTTTCATTTTCTTCAGTTTCAATGTGAACTTACACATGAGTAATTGATGGTCTCTTCCGCAGTCAGCACCTGGCCTTGTTTTGACCGGTGATGTTGAGCTCTTAGGAACCTATACTTACAGCAAGATGTTACAATCTGAAAAGAGCAAGGAAACACTGCATGGTTTAAAAGTCAAGAAAGGAATATATCAGTGATATATCCTTTCTCCATACCTATTCAACCTGCATGATGAACAAATCACTTGAGAAGCGGGACTATCTTTAGAAGAATGTGACATCTGGAAAGACCAAGACTCATCAACAAACTCATGCCGTGCAGACGACAAATTCTTGCTTACTGAAAGAGAAGGGGACTTGAAACACTTGCTGTTGAAGAACAAAGACAACAACCTTCAATATGAATTACATCTCAACATCGTATAGACAACAATTCTTGCTACAGAGCCAATAAGCATCATCATGGTGGATGGAGAAAAGGTTGACTCTTTCAATGGTTTCATCTTTCTGGGATCCCAAATCAACACCCTTGGTAACAACAATCAAGAAATAAAAAAGCATGTTGCCTTGGGAAAGTCTGCTTGTCAAGGGTCTCTTCAACGGATTTTTCTGGAGGAGGGAGCCATGATGTCATTTTAAAGACAATGGTGTATCTGATTCAGATCATGGACTTTTAAATCCCTGCTATGCATCTGAGACCTGGACAATGAATAAGGGTAACAGAAAAATCGATTTCTTCGAGTTTGATATTGGGGGAATAGCACTGAATACTCCATGGATTTCCCAAAGAACAAACAGATAAGTTTTGCAAAAAGTGAAGTCT
>NW_006400015.1:2169154-2255172 GCF_000299155.1 Elephantulus edwardii
TGAATAGCAATAAAATTATTTTTTCTTTTACTTTTAAAAAAAAAAAGCGAATTCAGGGAAGGGGTGGGCAGGGAGAAAAGTGCAACAATGAATGAATGGAAATCCAAAGTCTTTGTAAACTTTCATTAAAATAAAATTTAAAAAAAAAGATAGTTCAAGATAGGCAGACAGGCTGAATATTGCTTTACCTAGGTTCTGTCTCAGATAAGGTGAGTTCTTATAGAATGTTTGCAGACAACTTCACAAATGTGACCAGAGCATTAAGGTGCCAGAGAGAAGGACATATCCTGTGGCCGTCTGGAGAAAACGGACAACACTCCGTATGGCGTTGGGCCGGCTGGCTGTGGAAATGGGCAGTTGTGCCGGTTATTTGTTTTGCAATTCCTGTTGGGGTATTTGAGAGAACGCGAAGTCATCATATGTCGTCTTCCACTGGTCCTGGAGGAAACCTTGTGCTGCAGGGTGACGATGGAGACTTTTATCCAGCCTCTCAGCCAGGCTAGTGAGGTGGATGATCTTAATCCTATAATCCACATCTTAAATCTCATGGGGAGAAAATCCGTTTCTCTGTCTGCACATGCAAGGCCTGCCGGTTATTGTCACTTGGAAGGCCACCGATTAAACGATAGTGCCTTCCTTCTGCCTTTATCATTGTGAAATAATTGAATCCAACAAGGCTAAGCTGATTTGTAAGAATAATTGGGGTTAATATAACCAAACTAAGATTTAGTACTAAATACAAATGAAATTATAACCTTCTCTATCTAAATGATAGGCACAGAAATATTTAGTTACAACTCAAGCAACATTTCATCTAAATAATTATAAGGCATGCAAGATTAAATGTTCAGGTTATAAAGTCTACCTGACATTTCATGGTAGATTGAGCAGAGGGAAAAACATCATTATAACATAGAATAACCTATCACACCAGAATTACTTCTAACCGAACATAGTTAAAACCTTCTTAATAATTTAATTGCAAGCTACCATGGCACATATGGAAAAATAAACATGTTTCATAGTAAAATATCACCTGAGTCTTTTTTTACAATTAGTTCGCATAAGAAGAAGGAAGATAATAATAAAAGGAGGGTAAATAAAATGGAGTATCTCTTTAAGTATATGGACATAATAATGAAGTATTTCCCACGGAAAGCCAGTAAAAGCACTTTATTTCATACATGCATGCCAGTAATCAAACTAAAAAGGGAAAAGTCTGCATTCACTAACTTTTCTATTAAAAAATAATCTACTGAATTCTTCAACGTATTGAGTAGAATGCTTGGTAGCACCAAGTAGTGCCATAAAACATTTTTTAAATACTCATCAACAGATATAAATTATAAAATACATAGTTTTCACTTGGTAAACATGCAATTCTATTAGGCCTCTCTGCATTAATAACTCAGCAAGACAGAATAGGAACATTTATGGATACATCTGACTTCAAAGGCAGTGCTAAAAATTACATTTCACCCAGCTAAATCAGTGAGCTTCAAATCTTCCCCGTAGTTACCACTTTAGAAAGTCCATGTTCTAAACTCGAAGGCAGCAAATGCTGTGTTGACTGCACAGGATTCTCACTGTCTCTGTGAAGATGGTACCCACCTAGTGCCTCTTGGCCTTTTTGTTCCTTCTTGTACGTTAGCCGCAATATTTGTCGACCTTGGTAATGACTGAGGAGCTATCAAGTGAAATACAACAATGAAGAAGTTGCAATCAATAATGCTCAGAAGTACCCAGATAAAAAAATGCTCAGTCCAAGGTCACAGTGGGATTTTAATTGAAAACATTTAGAAAAAGAGCCTAAAATGACTGTCAACCTTAAGGCTTTGGAAAGAATCAGTGACAAAACCAAAAATGTAGCTCCTTTATAATCACTATCACATGTAAGTAAAATCTTGCTGAACCTATTAAAAACTAGTGGGAACAGTACATAAATGAGGAACAGCCAGAAATTAACAGCTGAATTCAAAAGAGGACACAGGACAAGGGATATCATTGCTGATGTCAGATGGAGCTTTCCTGCAAGCAGGAAACACCAAAAAGATGTTTATTTATATTTTGTTAATTATGCAAAGGCAATCAAAGAGGAGCTCTGGTGGCCTACCGGCAAGAGGCCACACTATAATCCTGAAGGCACAGAGTTCAAATCCACCAGATGCTCCACTGGAGAAGGTGGGGCAATCTCCTAATCTCCTTCTGTGCCAGTCTGAGCTGATTTGATGGTGTACACACACACACACACACACACACACACTCTTTACAAAGGCAATCAACCATGTGGTTAATAATATCTTACAGGTAACATTGGAAAGAAGAGGAACTCCAGGACATTTCATTATCATTATCCTCTTGGAGAAACTACACTAGAACCAAGGAGCAGTTGTTTGGCGAAAAATAAAAAGTTATATCACACGGTTTAAAATCAGGCTTCAGGCTTAGAGGTTGTATTGCTTTCCCATAGCTCTTCAGTCCACATGCTGAGCAAATGCTCTGAGATCCTGTAGCATACGAAGAATAACCTGACATCAGATTTGGCAGAAGATTCCTCCTAAACTTATAATGTATGTAGACATACTGACTATGCTTGTGGAGGCAGCGAGAACGTGAAGTGCTTACTGAGAAAGGGCAAAGACAACCACCTTCAGTCTGGATTACAACTCAAAATCAAGAAAATACAAATCTTCACAATTGGACCAGTAGCAATTTATTAATAAACAGAGGAAGTGTTGGACTTGTACTGTAAGCATTGAAGATGACTTCATCATGTTGGATCCACGATCACCATGCATAGAAGCCGTGGTCAGGAAATCACCTACTTAAGTGTATTACGATTGTTTCCTATTTCCTTCATTACACATAAAGTTGTTATAAATATTTGTGTGTTGGCCTTTAAGTATACACATTTTGTCTTTTTGTGTAAATATCTAGGGATGTGATTGTTGGATCATATGTAAAGCTTCACTTTAAGAACCCCAAAATCAAAACAGAGTCTTTTCAGTTTGTTGTTACTGTATTTTGTTGTGTCTTAATCAACTCCCAGATGACCCTCCTCCAGTGGGTTTTCAGAGACCCTGAACCTTGTGGGAAGCGATGGTCCAGCTTTCTGCCAGGAGCAGCTGCTAGTTACATTGTATGTGTAAGTAGCCCTGCTGTGTTATGTTTACACAGTTAACTGAGTTAACTGCTGAGTGGTTAGAAGTTCGAATCCACCAACTGCTCTTCAGAAAGAAGATGGATTGAATTCTGTATTCTTGCTTGTTCATCATTGTTTTCATTGGTACAGCACTTGTCTGTCAGACTGCTGTACTAAGGTAACTTGTGGGTGCTGTGATGCTGAAGGCTGTGCCCCTGCTTTGCTAAGACTCCATGGTACCATCTATGTGATACAGATAATAGCATATTAACACAGGGTTGCTGTGACGTTTAAATGGGAAAGCATTTCATTAGCACCATGTTTGCCTTTTATTTATATTATTGTGCTCATTAGCATTTTCACATCTATTGGCAGGGCAAACAAAATAGGAGTAGGACAGTGGACGTGAGCAAAAGCCCAAGAGCCACAAAGCATTGAGCATTTTGAATAGCAGGCCAAGTTATTTTAATGTGAGCATGTGGTTCATTTGGAGAATTGTGACAGCGTGGGAATGTTGGGAAAGCAGGTAGGCGATTTGTGCAGTGTCTTCAGTCCCAGGTTGGTCAATTCATACTTAATTTGGCATACATAAAAAGAGTCACAGAAGTTAAATGAACATGGAAATGACCTATCTGGGTTTGTTCCTTAAGAAGATTAGTCATGGTCTCCTGTGGAGTCGGAAGAGAGCTAGGAAGACCTGGTTATGACCACATGAGCTCTTGAACTGCAGGGAATAACGTCCTCAACAAGGATAGCAGTCATGGGGTTGGTGGAAGCCATTCTGAAGCACTGATGAAGATGAATAAGGACTAGCCCCATGGACTTCACATGTCCAAAGTAGGTGTGATAGTGCTTCAGCATATTTGCCTCCAAGGAGCATCCTGGCTGCACTTTCTCTAAGTTTATGTGTTATTCTTTTGGCAGTCCATGGTATATTCACTACTCTTCCTAGCACTAAAACACAAAGGCATTGATTCTTCTACAATCCTTAGCCATTGTCCAGCTTCCAGATGGATAGCAAGTAACTGAAAGCTGTGACTTAGATCAGGTACACCTTGGTCTTCAAATGCACAGAATTGCTCTTTAGGACTTTTGAGAGGTCCGTGACAGTCTGCTTTTCCATTGCAGCATGGTTTTTGTTTCCCTGACTGCTGGTACAATCCGGAAGATTCAAGGGCAAAGTGTGTCTAGAGGATAGAGCACAAGGATAGATTGTTCTCCAGAAACCATGGTTGTTCCACACCTGTTCATTCCCTTTTGGCCTAAGAAATCCCAAGCCTTCTCTGAACGATGCACTGACTGCTGTTACAAAGGGCGTCAATCATAGATTCAAGTAAGATGAACTGGCTGGCAATCTCAGTCTTTTATCCATCTATCATGATGTTGCATAGTGGCCTGGGGATGGGAATTTTTGTTGTTGTTGTTTTCTTGATGTTGAGATGTGATCTATATGGAAACCCACTTGAGGAGTTAGCTCTGCATCTGTTCAAGGCCCATGGCAATGAATGAGTGACCAAAGCACTTTTAATCACTTTTGTTAGGTCAGGTTCAGAGAATAATCTATATTGTTGCTTCTACAATTATCAGCCCAAATATATTAACACACAAATCACATACACTATGACGAAGTTCTTCTGCTCAGGTCAGATTCAACTTGCCTCTAGAAGTTATGCTTATGGGGAGAAGTGGTGACCATTGTGAGCAACTATGTGTTAGGTAGATGAACTCCTATCAACTTGATAAAACCATAAATGTGTGGCTTTCCTTGGAATTATTCAAC
Organism: Elephantulus edwardii; assembly: GCF_000299155.1. Classification (NCBI taxonomy): domain Eukaryota; kingdom Metazoa; phylum Chordata; class Mammalia; order Macroscelidea; family Macroscelididae; genus Elephantulus; species Elephantulus edwardii. The sequence continues at coordinate 2,174,077 of NW_006400015.1, forward strand.
AGACAGATTTAAAATTCAAATCGTTCGCCCTCACCATTCATTCTTTGCAACATAAATTCCTTAATTTCAACTATATGTTGTCTTTCAAGATGGACCTTATCTAACCAACATTTTTTCTATTTATAATACAGTACATTGGACTTTTCATTTTAGAGTATCATTAGAATGAATGGCTTTTGTTGTTATAGAATTGCTCCTTTGGAAACAACTTTGGAACAGTCTTGCTTTTATGACTGTATTCTTACAAGTATTCAAACACTCAATCACTGTCTCCTGATGCAACAAATTTACACATTGTATTTTAATGCTTATTGCTATAGGCTCCCTTTTCAATACATAGCCTTCTTCACCAGTATTTTCTCAATTAATACTGATGACTGAAGCATAGAAAAAGTCTGATTTTTGCTGAGTGAAGGAACAATAACAACAAAAAAGAATAAAATACTTAGGAAAGTAAGACTAGGAATTTTTCACAATGTGAAATTTTCATAGAAATAGTTTAAGGAAAGAATTGAGTGGTCAAAAAAGAATTTTGCTCATGACAGGATACATTTCTAAACAAATCTAAGAGAAAAAGTTGCATGATAAGTGAAGAAAAATGACTCCAGCACATAGAGCTAATTATTTTAAAAAAATGAGTTATTTATAAAGGAAGTGTGGAAGTTTGAGTTAAAAATAGCTACCCCGTTAATAATCGTAATGATTACTTCCCTTCATTGTCTTTTTAAGGGGCAGGACCAAAAAAAGAAAAAGTAACAGTATGGTAAAATCATATTTTAAAATAGTCTTATAAACTAGTTATATTAATAAATATTAGTATTTTGTTCTCCTTTCTTTACCTTACATTCTTTGTTACAAATATGGAATCTAAAAATAAATATATTGATAATTCTAGCCTTGAAATCTATCCAAAGTCCTGGATCTTAGTTCCAAACAACAACTCCAATTCTTTATCTCTCATCTCAGTGTTGGATCAGAAACGTTGATTCTTCCAAATGTCTCTGGTGATTATTATTAACTGTCATTCTATCTGCAGAACTGTACTACATTCCTTTATCCCCTCAGGTCTGAAAGGAAAAAATGCCAGTGACTCCTGAGAGACCATTCCCCTTGGCATTTACAAATTATTCCACTGAAATATATATAACAAATCTTTTGCCAATTCAACCCTTTTTTTATGGTGCAGTTCAGTGACATGAATTACTTTCACCTGGGCTTACGACAATCACCACTAACTGTTCCCAGACTCTGGAAGACTTCCTACCCTTGACAAAGAGTCTATATCCCGTAAGAAATTCTTACCTAATCCCCCTCCCACTTATCCTGGTAACCGGTAATAAACTATATTTTCTATTTGTCTACTTTGTATATCTCCTATCAATAAATCATGATAAAAGGGATGGAAATGTACCCAGCTAATAGAGGAAATTATGTGAAAAGTCAAATATTGATTTGGAAGAATTAGAATCATAGCCAAAAAATAATTACCTCTACTGATGATTACAATTACAATGTGGTCAGAGAAAGGAAACAGTAACGTCATTGGGAAGTAGTGTTACTGTACTGAGAGGTTTTCTATCTGTAATCGTAAAGGAGAGTGGTGCTTCGTTTCCGTGTGGCATTGGTCTGGTTTAGTCTGATGGTTTAGCCTGGTTTAGCTCTGGTGGCTTGGCAGTAGAGAACAGCACTGACAACCCAAAGGCGAGCAGTATGAATCCACCAGCTGCTCTGAGAGAGAGGACAGTCTCTCCTGATAATATTTCACATCGTTTCCTGTATGAAACTTGTTACAGTCCTGTATCCTGGCAACTCAACAGCTGTGGTTGCTCCTTGACCCTTCCAGTCACAGCCCGTAGAGTTTCCCTGATAAAACCCGTCTTTGCCCATGTGATAAAGCACCAGAAAACTTCTAATTAGTGAGGTTGAAGGTTCCGTGGTCCACGAGGTCCCTCTGTGTCCCCTGCTTACGAGCCCTCCCACAGGACCAGCTTCTTTTCCCTTTGTCCCTGTTGCAACTCCCTGTGTGTACCTGGCCCTAGAGTGCTGTGGTTCCCACCCCTCTCCCCGGGGCCTGTGAGGAACAAATTATTATTTGTTTTCTTATCTTCAATTCCTTGTGATGAAACTGAGAGATCATATGTTGTTGTTGTGGATTGCTGTCGAGTCGAGTACAACTCCTAGGCATTCAATGAGTGAAAGACCTAGTGCCTTTCGTGAGTTTCCAGAGGTGTGTGGTTTAGGAAGTGGATGCCACTCCTGCTTCCAAACCTGTTTTACAACTGGGAGCTCCATCAAACACTGTCCACAGTGGGAAACCATTCTGGTATTTGATATCCCCATGGCACAAGGTTCAGCAAACCCAGGTTACCGCAGTACAGCACACCGGCAAAGAGCCATGTTCAAAGTGGAAGAATGTTCCTCCAAATATAACAACACGAGTCTCACTTAGCAGTGGTTAAGTGTCATGAAGTAGGACACGACTCATAGTGACCCTATGAACAAAAGACCTGAACTCTGTTCTCTAATTAACATCATTTCTGCATGATTATAGAGTTTCCAGAAACATCTGTATTAGGAAATGGTTGCCACTCCTGCTTTCAAATCTTAATCTGGAAGCTCCTCCAAACCCTGTCCATGATGGGTGACCATTATGTATCTGACACAATGCTGGCACAGCGCTCAGTATCGCAGCAACTCCAAGTTAATCACTACAGCGAACAGAGAAATGACTGCTGCACCACTTAAAGGATTTTTCTAAAATTAATACATTTTGGCCGCAGGCCCAAGGGCCTTACAGAGTTTTAAGGGCAGGCCTCTGCTCTTGGGATCTTGGTAGCTGAAAGGGGCCAAAAGCCAAGTGACACCCGCTTGTGGAGGGGAAAACCCAATATCACAAATCAAACACAACCAAAACTTTCCTTACGCGACTCCCCTGAACCACTGTCCAAGAGTTTCCAGGCTAGCTTTATATGAAAGGCCATATAAGATACCCCAGAACATTTGAGGGCGCTTTGGTGACCAAGTGGGTAAGGGGTGCCACTGTCAACCCAAAGGAAATAAACAGCTGCTCTGAGTGAGAAAGATGAGCAATCTTCTCGCATTTGAGTCACAACCTCTGAAAACGCACTGGAGGGTCAGCTGTGAGCAACTTCCATCTCAAAGGCAGAGCAGAGATTCTTCTTCAAAACCTACTAAACTCTAAGAGCTTTCTGAGTTCTCTTATAATACATGGGTTGTTTAACAATGTACTGTCCAGTTGCCACCTGTTTTAGCATTTTTCCATTTTCATCCTATTATTACATTCTAGTTTCAAACTTGTGCAGAGGGTTTATTAATTCTATTTAAAATAATATTATTGACATACTTTGGACATGTTGCAAGGAGGAACCAATCTTTGGAGAGGGACGTCATGCTTGGGAGGGTGGAGGGACAGCACAGGAGAGGAAGACCCTCGATGAGGTGGATTGATTCAGTGACTGGAGTAATGGGGATAGATGTGTCAGAGACAATAAGATTGATACAGGATAGAGCAGTTTAGGGTTGTGGTACATAGGGTTGTGACTCGATGGCACATAACAATAGCAACAACAACAACAACAACAGTATGTTTCACAAGAGATTGCCACATTCCAAACATGGGCCATTTCTCATACTTCAGGCTCCTCAGTTTCTTTGATTTCCAATTACCCTCTTTACATAAATATTGAAAAACCTAACACTACAGTGCAAAGTGATACACAGAGATTAGCATTTTTATTTTCTGTCCCTTCAAAGTGCTGAAGTGCTGGCATTAAATAAGAACTTAGAGTTTGACTTTGCTTTGGATAATACACCAGTCAAGAGATACAAGCTTCAATCATATAGGATAATAGATGATCGGCTGAAGAGAGAAATGGATTTTGAAGTTGTAATTTACCTGAAGTGTTTTGATGATCTCGTAAAATAGAGGCAGAAAATTGAAGTTATTTAGGATTCCATGGCTCGCTTAAAGCTTAAATTACTGCTTCTGTACCCAAGTCCTCAGGAAAGACCCATGGGCTCCCGCATTACCGACAGTGTATTTATTGCACCATGAATGCATTTCCCAGAAGCGAGCCTTTTCTCTTTCCCCCTCACCCCTCACTCAAGGCAGCGCTCACTAGCTCTTCCCGCCTGCCAGGGGTTGGGGTTTCTAACCCAAAGCTTACATCTTGATCAAGGATCCTTTTATTTAGGAGAGTGGGGGTGATGCTGTGCTTAACTTCTTCTCAACCATGAGGTCCTTCTGTTTAAAATAATTTCACAATGTTAGCTGTTGACGGCTCCGCTCGAAGTTCCCGGTGACCCCAAGAACTGCCTGGAAGCTCTGCTGAACCCTCCTGAGTGTCCTAGCAGCGCCCTGACAGAGTGGTGGATTCACTTGTGGTTGTAACTGGGTCTCCGTATGAAGTATAATAATGGTACCACAACCATCTCCAGGAGCTTTATCACCAGGCATTCTGGTGATATCATCTACTATGCATCGCTGCACTAACTGCAGGGTCAGGCGAACCCCCCCAGCTGCTCTGGGTAAGGGTAAGCTCAGTAGTAAGGGTTGCATCTTGGAGGCCCTCTGGGGGTGCTGTGAGTTGCAATGAACTCAGTCAACCACAGGGGGCTTGATTGATTGTGCTTGTTTATTTATTGGCTCTTTTCAGTATTAATTATAGAGATATTAAGTAGTGACCATTTTTTGTGTTTAGCTACTTTTCAGTAGATTGGAGTTTCAAATCTGCCCAAAAGCACATTGGAAGAAACCCTAGAAATCTACTCGTCAATAGTTACCAAGGAAAAACTCCTGGAGTGCATTGGTGCTTGGACAGATGGGAATCCATGAGCAGACATACAGGGAACAACTGGTTTGCTAAAGGGTTACTTGGTACAGTCCTTTACCAACACCCTCATGGCATTTTCAGTTTCTTCTTCCATTCATTTTGGGTTTTTTGTTCTCCTCCTTCTTTGAAATGACCATTTGCTCTCTTCATGTAGAATATCTTTTTTTCCCATCCCACAGTTCCTCTGTTGTTCTATCATCTTCGAAAGCCACCTTCTGGCAGTTCCTTGTCAATGGATCAGTTATCAATAATCAATGCCTTAAACCTGTTCTTAAGAAGCTATTTGAATTCAGGTGGGATGGAAGCAAGGCCATATTTTCAATCTTGTGCGTTTGAATCTTCCTCAGTCTCAATTTACATTTGCGTGTGAATAATTGATGGTCTCTTCTTCAGTCTGCACTCAGCCTGACCCTCCTGTCGATCTTGAGCTCGTCCAGCAACTCTGTCCACAGATGTAGTCCATCCTGAGCCAGAAAGTCAGGTTCATGTCTAAAGTCCCCTTTACCCTATTTTTAAATTCCAGATGGCATTTAGTCCTACCAATAAATATTCTAAACTGAAACTTTTTCATTTTCCATACCAAATTTTTATTTTATTTTTATTCCTTCATTGATGCATATTTCCTCCCTCCCTTTCCTTTACTTTTCCTAGTGCACTTCGCGATGGACCCATGTTCTAGATGGTTGTCGTGTATAAAATGCTAATCATATATTCCTTTCAGACAATTCTTCCCCTCATGCTCCAATGCACCGTTCATTATCTATCCCCTTTCATCTTGTTCTCCCCCCAGCTCCCTCATATCACTCCCCATGTAACAGCAGTGTTATGCAGTATTTGTTGTTTTGTGACTGAGATCTTTCATTCAGCATAATGTCCTCCAGGCGCTCTCATGTTGTGTAGTGTTTTATTAATTCATTGCTTTTCAGTGCTGTGTAATATTCCATCGTGTAAACGTACCATAGTTTTTCTACCCATTTGTTTGCTGATGGGCACTTGGATTCCTTCTCTTTGATATTGTGAATAACACAACAATCAACATGGGTGTGCACGCATCTGTTTGAGTTACGGTTCTGATTTCTTAAGGTATATTCCCAGTAGTGGAATTTCTGGGTCAAATGGTATTTCTATTTCCAACTTGTGGAGAAAGTGCCAGACTGCCTTCCATTGTGGCTGAGCCCTTTTACATTCCTACCAGCATTGAATAAGGGTGCCAATCTCTCTACAGCCTGACCAGCATTTGTTGTTTGCTGCCCTCTTGAACTTTGCTATTGTTGTTGGGGAGAGATGACATCTCACGGTTGTTTTGATTTGAATCTCTCTGATGGCTAGGGATTTTGAACATTTCTTCATGTGTTTGCCATCTGAATGTTTCATGCTTTCCTACACTGTAAATGTACAGGTGACGTGGGTTGTGTGTGAGATATTTTGAGTACTAATATTTTAAATTTCTCATCACTGTAATGATTTTTCAGAGTTCTAAAGAACATATTTAGCATTCATTATTTGACCACATATGTATAAATATTTATAATTGGTTCATGTAATTGAAACATTATTTCATTATCGGTGTGGTTACGTGTACAAGTTTTTAAGTCATATTTAAATAGTGAGTAAAATGTTCATTTTTAAAGCATGAAGGTGCTGCTTTCTCTTTCAAGTCTTCAGGGTGATTTCAGCACTAAGGTACATCTGGCACAGTTCATGCCATTTTCATTTGCTTCATACATACGTGAAAACAGAACAGAGGATAAGGAAGATACAAGCATTATGGACACTTAAAAAGTAAAAAGAACTGCTTAAAAGTAAGATGATAGGAGACGTGATGGTGTCCTTTGGGATGGAGACCCATACGTGATCAGCTATTCACTGAGAGCTATTCATGTGCTCGTCCACCTACAAGCACAAGGGAAGGAAGGTCTAAATCTTTTTGAAATAGCTCAGGCCTTGAAAACTCGGCTGGAGCTCAGTTCTGCTCTGCTTCAGATAAGATTGTGATGTAGGGTATAGCAGAACTCCCCATCAAATGGTCCTCTCCCAAGGACTTGACTGGGCTCCACACAGAACCATTTAACTAACACGTGTTTACTTCCCTTCATGAAATTTGCAGTAATTAGGTAAATAGCATAGCCTTCAAAAGATTCCATGGGGTGCATCCTGACCCCTCCAAATGCACCCAGCGAGTTCACAGCACCTCTGCTAGCTCTCCATTCAAACCCCAGTGGCATTATAGAGTCAGGCAATCCCAGTGAGCGGCCACCACTGGGCACCCTGCAGCCTTGCCTCTGTAAGTCTTCTCCTGCGTCCATTCAGCGTGAATGTCCTCGGTGCCTGGCCGAGTTTTCGGTGTGCTCCTATAGGCCTATTTTGAGGGATTCCCCCTCCGGGGTAGTGACTTTGTAACTAGGAACGGGATTCAGGAATGGCAATTGTTTGGTTTGGCAAAAGGTACGCTGACAGCAAAGGATGCAAGTTTGATTATTGCAAACAACACATAACTCAATTCAGAATTCAAGTAAGACCAAATCTTAATTTAGCAGTGATTCATGGAAAAGACTTCACTGAAGAGTTTCAATACTACCAAAACGTCGCCCCATTAATTAGTTTTCGTTTACAAATAAGAACCATACAAGAATTTCAGTTTTTAAACGAGTAACTAAATTTATCTATAATCTGTAATTGGAAAATAAAATTCTTAAATTTACCGATAACTTGCTGGTATTAGGAATAACAAATCCAACACAAAATTCCAAACTGAAGACATAAATTTGGGCTGACCTTAAAGTGATCTCAGGCTGCTTTTCCAATCAGCACCACATTTATGTCAGGTGTCCTGAGTAAAGCCCACGCTTTTGCACATCGACTTTGGAATGTCCTAATTGAAACATAGGAACCTGATTTGTATCAGCAATGATCAGGTTTTAGAAGTTAAAACCCTCTCTGATTTAGTCATTGAAAATCAAACTAATGAAAACATTTTAAAAATCCCCAAATAACCAATGCATTATCTTTGCCCATTTTTAGAAATAATCCCCCCTGTTAGACATTTTGCTCACCTTAAGTCCGTGTGGGACCTCTAGTGGAAAAGCCCATCAGGAGTTTCCTGCTGCCCTGAGGCTTTGCTGTGCCTCGCCGGTGCTTTGAGCCCACCAGCCGTTCCAAGGTAGCCGTCCAGGCCAGCTCCTCCTGGGAGAATTTACAGCCGCAGAAACGCAGTGGACAACCAGCTATGAGCCGGAGCCTTCTAGACCACAGTGAGTAAAACCCCTGCGTGAAATCTTCCGTCACTCTCTTATATTTCTTGTACTCCCCAACGAAGAAGCCTGATAATTTTGTGTGAACAGTCTTTCATTAGCAGATTTTTTTAAAGTTCAACCCAATTAAAATAAAAATCAACCCTCCTGTTACTGAATAGATTCTCAAACTCTGGCCTCTCTGTTGTGTTGCCAAGCCTGGAAAATAGTCATGGTAGGAGAGTGTCTGTCTTTGAACAGCAAAGTAGCTGGTAGATTCAAACCACTGACCCTTCACGTATGCGCCCAGAGTCCCTGTGAGCCACTTCCAGACCCCGCTGCGCGAGCACGGCTTTCGTTCTCCTGGATGGACAACAGCTGACGCTGGTACAGGGCAGGCAAGGAAGCCCTGAGGGTTCAAATCAAACTCTAGAACGTGGTTCTTTGAATTTAGAAAATTATTTTAGTATTGTTGTCTTTGAACACATAATAGAGTAAGATCTATGTGCTTGAAAGCATATCCTGCCAGAAAAAAACAAAACAAAAAACAGCCCACTGCTGGAAGAAAGTGCTGTGTGGTGAGTTCAGAGAAATTAGAGTATGAATCTGCTAAACGTGTAATGGTATTGAGTAGGTGGACTACACAATTCCTTCTCTTTCTGCCTCACTCTTCCTTTTGTATTTTCCCATTTCCCATCAAGAAGAGGAGAGATTTAAAAACAAACAAACAAACAAGCAAAAAACCACAACCCTGTAACTCTCTAGTAATACTTACTGGCTTATCTATTTTCATTGTTTAGAAAAACTAAGGTTTCTGAGCAACGCATTTCAGAGGGACTGCACACGTGCTTTGTTTAGTTGTGTTTGTTAGGAGGTTTAATGACACTTTATTGCATGGTTAGATCAGAAAATGGACTTATTGGTTACAAAACCAGACAGATAGGCAAATATTTTTTGTGGTAGGTTTTAGCATCTAAACAAAATACTAAATATATTTTCAACTTCTAAAAATGTCTTACCCTCAAGCTTATTCAGATAAATTTGTGAGGGGATTTGTTTAGCCAAAATTCTTATAATTACGTTAGAAAGCGTTCCCAACAGCTTGTCCTGTCAGAGAACACAGAGAAGTGATTTTATCCCTGTGATGACGCTGCCCGTGGAGTTGAAGTCTGAATGGTGGAGCAGTTTTCCTTGGCTGATTTTCACAAGTCAATCACTAGCTCGCTTTGGTCTGAAAGCTCTGAAGTGATTATTCAATATCATAGCAGCTGCAGGTCATCAGGAACAGGGCTGTATGCAGTCCAGAAAGCAACGCAGTTCTTCCGGCTTGTGGGAAATAAAGGGCCTGAGGCACTCAGTGATGAAATTCAGAGTCTAGGTCTTTGCATTTTATCTGACTTTTTTAAAGAATTAGCAAGACGTGGAAGGGAAACCTTTAGTTCCCAGATGCTGAGATTCACTGGTGCCCTGGTGCCTAAGGAGTAAGCGGTAGAGTCAGGATCTTTGCTTTGTGGTGCTTCGAGAGTGTTGGACATCCATGGACTGTCCAGAGAACTAACAGGTCTGTCCTGGAGAGGGTGAAACCAAGTTGCTCCTTGGGGGCAAGGATTTTCAGGCTCTGCCTCACATACTTTGGTCATGTTGCCTGGAGGGAGTAGTCCTTGGAGAGGGACGTCATGCCTGGAAGGTGGAGAGGCAGCACAGGAAAGGAAGATCCTGCATGAGATGGATTGACTCAGTGACTGGGGAAATGGGGGTAGGTGTGTTGGAGACAGTGAGATTGATTCAGGATAGACCAGCGTTCAGAGCTGTTGTGTATAGAGTCACAATGAGTCACAGTCAACTCAAGAGCCATAACAATAATAACATATTGTGTACTTGAAATAATTCTAATTGGTTGGTTTTTAAAAAAATGTATCATAGTTTCGTGGTTGAGACTGAGGTTCTCGAAATATTAACTCACAATTCAATATTGACAGAAATATTCTATGCAGCCTAATAGCTGTTAAATGTTCGTTATATGTATTAAATTTTGTGTGAAAACTGAGAGGCTGCATATTGCTAGTTGTTGTGTACTGTCGAGTTGGAACCGACCCATAACTGACCCTCTGGTGGGTTTTGAGCACCAGTTAATTGCACGAGAGGAGATATCGCATCATTTTCATGCTAGTAATTAATAAATCAGGTTGAATTAGAAAACTAGGAATATTATTAGTAAGTTAAAAAGATATATATATAATGAATCTTTCTCCTAACGTATCATGAAAATACTTACCACCAAAGCTCCTTTTGTGTATTTATTTCATTATCAATCATGTGATGGAATTGATTACAGATTCTGAAACTGTTACTCCTTTAAGTAACAATAATAATGAATTTACTTGGCATTTAATTTACTATCAATTGAATTACAATAGAGTGTGGTTGAAGATGAATTGTATGTCCAATATCCCACAATGCTTTTTGGTCTCTGGCTACAATAAAAATCCTTCAAAGACTTTGCCCTGGGTACCGTGAGTTAAAATGGGCAGTAAAGTATCCTTGGCAGTAATGATGCCAGATAAATATACAATAGCAATTATAGCTGTTGACTTATATGTGGATCTAAAAACAGATGTATACCTAGAATAACCTATATCTACTTATCCAGATCTTCTCTAATAGAACAGAAAATACATGTTGCCAATTAAAAATTTTAAAAGGAAACTTAGAGTAGAGATTTAAATACTTTTTGTGGTAAACTTGAGTTGAGAAAACTGCTGGTGCTAAGAAGTAATACTAACTGACAAATGGCTTTGTAAAATATTTCTATACTGAGTATAATTAACAGTAACTAAAGAAAATATCCATATATCTGTATACATACATCCACATAGAAGTAGATGACATGTGTAATGTTACCCCTTGCTCCATGAGGTACAGCTTGGATTTCTCACAAAAAATTGTGAAAGAAATGATAAAAAAATTATGTGCTTAAAAAGGACATCATGCTTGGAAGGGTGGACAGACAGCGCAGGAGAGGAAGACCTCGGATGAGATGGATTGATGCAGTGACTGGGGTGATGGGGGTGGGTGTGTCAGAGTTAGTGACACTGGCTCAGGACAGGGAAGGGCTCAGAGCTGCCGTATATGGGGTTGTTAAACATCACAGGTGACTCAATGGCATGTAACAAAAATAACACACTATGACAGGTTTGGAAGCAGGAGTGCCATCCCCTTCCTAAATAACATGCCTCTGGAAACTCTATGAACTTTGATAAATGTCATTAGTTGTAGAGTGCTCTGAAGCTTTTGTTTATGGGGTCACTATGAGTCGTGCTCAACTTGAAGGCAATCATCATCATCACCACCACCTGTCTATGTACGACTCCAGCCATTTAAAAATAATCTTCGTCAGTATTTTGCTTGAATGAAATATTGGGATATTTTTGATAATGTCTGTATTCTGTTGATTTTTTTGAACTGATAACAAGTATGGCCTATGCCAATGCATTGCCAAATAACTATCATCCAATGCTGTCCTCATAGAAGACTAGGCACGTTCAGTGCTGCTCTGTTCAAACACCAAAACTGGCATTTTGACTTCTGTAGTTTTGCCTTATTTTTGCCAATGTTCACTGTGTCATCTGGACTTCTTCCTTCAGTACTGTTGGCTCTCGACCACACGCTGCGCACTGAGATGAATCAATATTGACCCTTGTGTATTCCTTTCATTTTCTTTGGTACGTCCTATGCCATTCAACACTGCAATCTTTGTGATTAGTGCAACTAATCAGTTCTTTTTAGATTTTTCTTTTTCTTTTATTGTTCTTTTTAGATTAGGGTGTTCTTCCCTCTTACTTTTCTGACTCAGAGTTTTTGAACATTTCATTACAATACTTTGACTTCTCAACTGCCTTTGAAATATGTTCAACTCTCTGAATTCATCTTTGCTTCTTTTCACCTTCCCTTCTCTGCAAGTTGGAGTGTGGCTTGACGTTCATTTGGGTTTTTTCTTAAATGGTTTTTTCCCTTCATGTGTCAAGTTTGTTTGTTTTTTATGCCATGTCAAAATGTTGGTCTCCAGTCTTTACTGTTAAGTGCTTTAAGTGTGTTCTTGACACAGCTCCTAAAAGAAAGTATCGTATAATAAAGGCCGTCTTTTGTCTCTAGTGGATTTGTTCATGGTCCTCATCTCTCTGGAACTGCATATGATTATTTGAAGATCTGACCTCTGGTCTTGTCTTGACTGATGATATTGTGCTTCTCCAGGTTCTCTTCACACAGTTGTGGTCAGTTTGCTTCGTTGGAATTCCACTAGGTGAGGTTCACCTGCGCTGTCACTGATGGTGCATTTTTAATGCACATATATCTTACACTGAGTCTTCAGTAATACTCTCAGTTTTAATAATTGAACAATATATGATAAATATTGTTGTTACACGCTGTTGAGCCAACACTGTCTCTTAGCTGACCTCCCAGTGGGGTTTCAGAGGCTGTAAATCCCACTGAAGAAGAGTACCACGGAGCAGCTGGTGGATTAGAATTGTGTGACTTTAGGGACGTAGTGTAACTCCTTACCTCCAGGCCACCAAAGCTCCCTAATATGGTTGTAAGTTGCTTAAATGTAGTATTTTTAGATTTTATTAATGTTGTTATGTCTGTCAAGTCACCTGAAACTCAGAGTGACCCTATGCACAATAGCTCTGAATCCAGTCCTATCCTGAGTCAATCTCACTGTCTCCAACATACCTATCTTCATTGCTCCATCTATTCTGTCAATCCGTCTCCTCCAGGGTCTTCCTCTCTTGTGCTGTCCCTCCATTCTTCCAAGAATGATGTACTTTTCCAGGGACTGGTCTTTGCTGACAACATACCCAGAGTATGTGAGAGAGAGCTTCAAAATCCTTGCCTCTAAGGAGTAGCCTGGTTTCACCTTCTCCAGGACAGACCTGCACTCTGTGAAGTCTATAACATATTCAATACTGTTCTCCAGCACCACAACTTAAAGGCATTGGTGATTTTTCTGTCATTTTTAGTAACTGCCCATCTCTCTGTTGCATAACAAGTAATTGTGAAGACAGTGGCCTGGATCAGACACACCTTATTCTCTAGACAGACATTGTTGCTCTTTAGCACTCTGGAGAGATTCCTGTTGGCAGATTTTCTGAATGCAATTTGTCTTTTGATTTCTTGACTACTGGTGCTAAGAGTGTAATATGAAGCAAAATATGGCTTTGTTAGATAGTTCTACACTGAGTATAATTAGTTATTATTAGTGAGTGAGCAAAGGGTTTTTTTGTAAAAAAAAAATCTATTTCTTGTACTTTAATTCTCAAGTCATTAAAAATAGCTTGGCCAATATTAATTACGGCAAGATTGCTGCCTAACACCAGAACATTTGACAAAGCCAGCAGCAGTGACGCCAAGCCCAGAATACGCATTAGCATGGGTGGTAATCATGGCTGGTGAACAGAAGAATCATTTCAATCGATCAGTCATGACAGCGCTATAGAGATCACAGGAGATGCTCCAAAAAGCGAATGATCATAGTGTTTTAGCCTCGTACTTTTAATCCATTACCATCAAGCTGGACCCAACTCCTGCCTAGCCCAGCTTTTTGCCTGTCTCCTGCTTTCAGGAGACTGTGAATCGCAGGGAGAGAGGTGGCCTGTCTTTCTCGCCCTGAGCATCTGGTGGGCTGACGCACCTGAAGGGTGTGACACTGAGGTAACAGCACTGCCTCCTGCACATGAGATCAGCAGAGCTCTCTCCTCAGCACTGTGGGGCTTAGTTGTTCCAGAGTGTTGATGTGAAATCGACCCCTGACTCTCCAACAGGTTTTCAGAGGCTGTAGATTGTCTGGGAGGAGAATGTCCACCTTCCTCTGTGGGGCAGCTCCCGGGTTCATAGCACATGCCTCTGAGCTGGCATCATAGCTTCTTGCTACGAGGCCACAGGGCACTTTTGGCACCTTAGGTGATAGTGGACTTTCATATTTGAAAGTTAAAAAATATTTCTCTTATCAATAGATACAGGATCATTACGTGGAAACAAATCTGCTTAGGTGAAATATTGGGTAAACAACTCCTAGCCCATGCTTTTGAGGTCACCCCCTCTGATATTGTCACCGCCTGCAAACTCCACAGTCACCCCCATGCCACAAAGATCACAGCTGCTTTTTAAAACAAACCTTTCTAACTTTGCTACCAGTCTTTGGGTCAGTCCCATGTTGTGACAGGTTTGGTCTTTGTGATTATTTGTGGATTTTTTTTTTCTTATTTTGCTATTGTTTTCCTGATCTTTGTTTTGTTTTCTTCTAGTATTCTTGTTGTTTTTACAGTAGAGTACGTTTTAGAGGACTTGACTCAACTATTTAGATAACCCCCCTTTTAGTTTATTTTCCCCCATTATTTTTTAAATAATTGCAAAGCAAGCTGGAAAAAAAGGTACATGACTTGTTAATTGAAATAGCCAACCCACTGTCATCAAGTTGATTCCAACTCAGTGATCCTTCTCTGGGCTTCTGACACTTAAAACCTTATACAGAAAAACTACCACCAGCTGGTGGTTTGAGCAGCTGCAGCGTTTGCACCACAGCACACAGCGCTCTAGAAAACCAGGGTGACACCTCCATTGGACACGTGTTACCTCAGAGAGTGCAGGGCTCTCCCCGGAGAATATAGGGGCTTGCTGATGTTTGCATTTTTCTAAGACTTGCCTTGTTACAATTTGGAAGTTTTATCCAAATATGAGCATATGGATAAGTTCATGAGCTCAATACAGCATGAAAGAAGCAGCAGTTATAAATTTCTACATTTCTTTCTAAACTAACAACTATAAAATTCAAAAGCTTTCATTTGATTTTTAAAAGGTAAGAGTGAATATTGTAAAAATAAGTGTAGTGCCCTTATCACCACCCCCTTTTATTTTTATTTCTTTGTCTATGTGACATGGAAGGAATTGAGTTCCCCTAAAATACTTGTATTTAATGATGTGGGGTGGAAGTTTTGCAATGATCCCCTTAATCTTATAAAATGAGGAAGAAGACTAATGGTGGGGTGTAATACATCACAGATATCACAATGCTTTGTTATAACCTATTATTGCAATTAGTGCATTTGTATGGCTTTGGTCTTGATGTACAGAGGCATTCACAGACCGTGGAAGTGCCGTTTTCTCCTACTTAAATCACCTCACTTCTGGTTCTTTAAAACTATCTCCAGTGTCAGACACAGTGCCTACTTCCAAGCTAGATTAATGCTATTTCAGTTTCTTGGGGATAATGGACTTCCATTTGTTTTGTTGACTGGGACAGATGGGGGTAAAAATGTATTAATCTTGCCCTTAAATGTCATAATAATTTGAGAAATACAGATTTTATGATTAATACTATCAGCATGCTCCAGAAAAGGTACATTTTCTCAGCTTTATTTCTTTGGACGACAAATACCTATGGAGAAAATCTAAATCCTACTAGCCGCTGTGCAACTCAGCATTACCATGATGCCTGGGAAATCCCGAGATTCTGTGCTGAATGGAAGCACTGCGAATAAACATGCTGGCTTCAGACGTGGATGGTTCAAGTGCTTAGCTTGATAACCGAAGGCTGAGAGCTCAAGCCTGCAAGCAGGTCCAAAGGAGGAGATGTGACAGGCCCTCCTGAGAAGAGTCACCACCTTGGGGACTGAGTGGAACTCTTCCTACCTCCGGGAGGGCAGGGCTTCTATGAGGTGAAATTAGCTCAGTGGTAATGAGCACGGGGTTTGGGTTAATCCGTTCACTTTTCCACGAAATCATTTCTTAAATGTTTTTAGAATGTATCCTTTAAGGACAAACATGGATCTTACTAGTCAGAATCAATGATGGTTTGTTGTTATGTGCCATCGAGTCACTTGTGACTCATAGCAACCCTGTGTACAACAGCCCTAAATCCCACTCTATCCTGTGCCAATCGCACTGTTTCCAACACACTCACTCCCATTATCCCAATCAGTGAATTGATTCATGTAATCGAGGGTCTTCCTCTCCTGCGCTGTCCCTCCACTCTCCCAAGCATGAAGTCCCTCTCCAGGGACTAGTCTCTCCTTGCAACATGTCCATAGTATGTCAGACGAAGCTTCAGAATCCTTGCCTCCAAGGAGCAGTATTGGCAAAGAATATTAACTATACTATGGCTTGTGAAAAAAACCAAAGAAATCTGTCTCAAAAGGAGGACATCCAGGAAGCATCTTAGGGGCAGGGCTGACAAAGCTGCGGTTCACATGTTTTGGGCATGTTGTCAGAAGGAGGCGGTCCTTGGGAAAAGACACTGCACTGGGATAGATAGAGGTCCTGGAAGACCCAGAGACACTCAGTGAATGGACTGGCTCGGTGGCTGCACTCGCGGGCAGATGGTGAGGACAGGGGAGCAAGGCTCATAACAGTGCTTTAGAGGGGTTCTTGGGTCAGTGCACTTTATAGTGTCTAATGACAACAAATACTCTTTTTATTCACCTATAATTCTTGCCTCACTTTGACTTTGAAAATGGTCATTATCTTAGTCCTTTCTCAGAGATTTTATGGCATGTGTTACTTAGTTTGCATCTATACTGCTTTCAAGAACCCTGGGTGTACTCTACTGCTCCAATGTGCTTCAGTCATAACGTGGCACTAGACTGACTTTTGCGGTGCAGACCTTACACATTCTGGCAGGCAATCTAATCTCAAAGAACGGGTCAGTCTGAATACATTTGCCTCCTTTTTCTACGACCCACTATGAATCTGGTGCTTAGTATCTCATGTGTTGATTTGTTTGTTTTTAATGGGATCTGAAAGCGGCTGACTCCTTTCCAGGAAAAATCTTGTTTTATGGTGTGTCCTTTAGCGGATAGTAGTCTATCATGCCATCTCGCCCATCTGCCCTGAGTGAAAGTTAATATCCACAGGAACTGCTTTGTTATCCATGTGACTTGTATAAATCTTCATTGCTGTATCGACTTCTTCAGAATGGAAGAGATGCATGAAAATCTTTGTCAGATTACCCACTACATTACACAAACCCTGGGTTACTTATAATCTGGAGTTAATGTATGTTTGTTGTTTGGTTGTGTTGTTGACTGTTTTGTTTTTAACCATATCAAAAGCTCTGCTTCTCTCTCCTACTCATAGCACTTCCTGACAAAAATTCTCTTGTCAATTTTTTGTTGTTATTGTTAAGTGCCATCGAGCCGTAGATGACCCATAGCGACCCTATAAATGAAAGTCTTAAACACGAAAATTTCATCTTTTCTCCAAGTTCATAGAGTTTCCAGAGGCAAGCTGATTTTTGAAGTGGATGCCATTCCTGTTTCCAAGCCCATTTTATTCTGGAGATCCATATAAAGCCCTGTTGTAAACAAAAGCCATACCTTAGTCTCAACCCCAAACCGGAAAACAAACCTTTGCAGAATCTGGCCATTCCGCTCATCTTCCCAGCCTGGAAATAGCCCCAGACTGGCAGTCAGAAGCCTTTTTACATGAGAGGCCAAATCCAATCAGCTCATGCCCTGTTGTGAACAAAAGCCATACTCTAGTCTAAACCCCCAAACCAGAAAACACACCGTAGCAGAATCTGGCTGTCCCACTCATCTTCCCAGCCTGGAAACAGCCCCAGACCAGCAGTCAAAGTTTACAGTCCCTAAAAAGGACAGAGTACTCAGTTAGAAAGGTAAACACAGGGTTCCTTGTTCTAACTAATTAGTAGCAAACAATTACACCTATTTTTACCATGTGTAAACTCAATTCGCCTGCAGAGACTGCAAAGTATTTAAACCAGGAGAAAAAGAATCAGTACCCTACCGAATTCATAGCAAATTGATGCTGGGACGTTAGGAGAATGTGACAAGAGTTAGACCGGAAAGTGGACTGTAGATCAGGACACCTGGGATAGCAAATCCCCATGTAGAGGGGACATCCCAGTTTCTGTGGGTGGTAGTGCGTGCCTTGATGACGGAAACCTAGGCACGAAAACCTGAATATGAGGGGCCAACAAAGCTATATTGTTTATTTAAAAATAATGTTGGACTTCACTGAATGTATACAATTAAAATTTATAACTGTATTTCTGAACTATCATATATATGTTGCTGTTGTGTGCTGTTGAGTCAGAACCAACCCATAGCTGACTCTTTGGTGGGTTTTCAGAGGCAGTTGATACACAGGAGAAGACTTTCCATCCTCCTGTGGAGCAGCTGGTGGATTTAAACCATGTGCCTTGGGGATTGTAGAACAGCTGCTACCACTAGGTCACATGAATAAGGAGAGAATATGTATAATAGGTTGTTTTTGTTGTTAGGTGTTGTCAAGTTGCCTCTGACTCATAGAGACCCTACATTACAACAGCCCTGAACCCTGCTCTATCCTGAGCCATCTACATTGTCTCTGACACACCCACCCCTATTACCCCAGTCTGAGTCAATCCATCTCCTCCTGGGTCTTCCTCTCTTGCACTACCCCTCCACCCTTCTAAGAGTGGTGTCCTTTTCCAAGGACTGGTCCCTCCTGGCAAGTTAAAAGTAAAGAGATACATTGAATGACAGGGCAAAGATAATAAAAAAGGGGAAAAAAAATAAAACCACCAAAAATTAAAAAAAAGACCAACAACCCGTGAAGCCAGAATTCTAGCATAAGTTAGTTTGATGCCTTCATAAAACAGTTCACAGGAAAAAAGAAGTCCACATTAGAAAGAATCAGATCATAATTGTCCAGTCTGTGTTTTCCCTTTAATTAAAACAGGCTTAAAGAATAAATTTATGTTTGTTATTCACTAGCTCGGCATGGTTTTCAAAGTGGTTTATGTCTAGGATTCTGTTTTACTGTAGAATGAAGTTGGTAACACTTATCCTAAGAGATTGATGTAAAAAGTGTAAATACCAATCATCTCTGTGGCCGATAGACAATTCTCAAAGTTGTCAAAAATATCTACTTCAAACACAAACCCTTTAAATAGTATTTTATTAAATTAGTACTACCTTGATAAGTGCAATGCATTCCAATAATCCTATTAAATGCCTGAAGAGGCTTTTCTTAATTTCGTTCGCCACTAGAAGCTCTGTAATCTCGTGCATATTTCATGAAAACCCCGGTGTCCCCGTTATAATTACAGAAAGAGAGCCCATAGCATGCACGTGCAGAGCGCGTCTCGTGGACCCAGTTCTAAGCAGGAGCTGCAGAGGTCTCTGACGGCCCCTGCCAGTCGGCGGGCCAAGTGGAACACGGCCAGGACTGCATGACCAGCCTTGCTCAGAGAGAACTCCTGTTAAAAGCCGTAATGAAAACTTGTTAACAGGGGACAAGGGTGTGTGTGGGGTGTGTGTGTTTATGTTTATGAATGATCCCATCATCATCACCCTCACTGCTGCTTGCAATGCAAGCTCACTATTTTTATGGTGACTGTATTATGCTTGCATACATTACCATCTCTGACTTCAAATCAGATTAGATAAAACTCTTTTCTCTTATAACCTTTTTGTGGCCTATAGAAATATGGAACCCACATGTCTATTGAACACATTCTATTATCTTTTAAACAACTGTTTGACATTCTTAGTTGTTCATTGGTTTGAAGAGTTGGAATCTGAATCGTGTCTTGGCCGAGCTGTGTCCCCAGAAGGAGGCCAAGTCCAAATATCGCCGTTAGGTTCTGTGGTTTTGTTTTCAAATGAGTTGCAGTGCTGTTAACCTGAGGAGTGTTTCTAGACTGGCTGCTGGCGTCACAGAGTCGTTTCTCACCCGCCCTTTTACTCTGTTTCCTGAACATCTATGTTCACTTCGACCGTGTAAAACGGTGACTCTTCAACTTAGATTTTGTACTCAGATCACCCCTGTTGCTTTTTAAAACAAACCAAAAACTACAACAAAGCTTTACCCTAAAAAAGTACGAAAATTTACTGGAATGAGATCCCTGTACCACTCTGGTGGCTTGAAAAATTATCGAAAAAACAGCTTCTTGTCATAAAAGGCAGTGTTGTCGGGTGCCGTCGAGAATGGTTGGCAGTTAGCCCGTTGGCAGCCAACCTGAGCCCTGTCCTGTCCTGTGTCCTCCTCATCTTCACCAACACACTCATCAGTCCATCTCGTGGGAGGTCTTCCTCTCCTTCACTGACCCTCCGTCTTGCTAAGGATGACATCCCTTTCCAGGGAATAGCCTCTCCTAGATACATGTCCAAAGTTCTATACTTTGATGAAATCCTGCCCTTGTTTCATCTCAAGGAGCACACTGGCTTCACATTTCCCAAGACATATCTGTTTGCCGTTTGGGGAAGGCTTTGGGCTGTTCAGTACTTTTCTCCAGCAATACCATTCAAATCCATCAATAGTTCCTCTGCCATGCTTACTCATTGTCCTATTCTCTGATGAGGAGCAGATGATGGAGAAGACCATGGCCTGAATCAGGCACACCTTAGTCTGCAAACTGACATCATTGCTCTCCAGGGTTTTGGAGAGGTCCCAGAAAGCAGACTGGCTGTAGGTAGATATAGAAGAAAAGGATAGGAGCCCTGGTGGCCTACTAGTAAGGAGCCACACTGCCATCCTGTAGACACACGGTTCAAAACCATCAGCTGCTCTGTGGGAAAAAGATGGGCAATCTCCTCCCATGCAGTTTCCTGATTCTGAAACCTCACTGGAGGCTCAGCTATTAGTCAGCTCATGGCACATAATGAAATTGTAAAAAGAGGAAGGGAGAATTTCCATAAAACCTTGAATAACAATAATCTAATACAGTTTCACCATCCTTTCCTCTAGAAAGCACCCTGGTTGCATTTCCTCCAGGACGGACTTGTCTGAGCTTTTAGCATCCATGAGATGTTCAATTCTCTTACCCAACAGCAATCCAGAGGCATCACAAGAAAAGAAAAGGAATGCCAATGGTGTCTGCATTTCTCTAGGAAAGATCCACATTTCATTATTTATTCCTTTTCTCCCACTGTATTTCTCAAGTCATGGAGATGAAAATGAAACTATTATTCATTTCTCAGGCATTTTAACAAAGAACAACCATATTTAGTTTCTTTTTATAATAAATTTTAAAAAAATATTATTTTTAACATCTTAAAAATAAATTTTAGATGCAATTGAAGCTTTTACATGCCCTTTTAGAACCAAAAATAATAGCAAAAATTGCAAAAGATGTAGAATCCAGCTTTCCTTTCTTCTGAATATTTAAACGAAGTAGTGTCAAGTAACGCTTTTCAATTATTTCAGGCAAATGAAAATTCCATTGTCATTTGCTCAAATTTTTGACATATTCAGGTTGTGATTTTTTAACTTGTACCAGTTCAGTTTTAGCTGATATAAAATAGAGAAATAAGAATCCTTAATTTATAAGGATTGGATTGATTCAGTGACTGGGTTAATGGGGATGGGTGGATAAGAAACAGTGAGATTGGCAAAGCATAGAGTAGGGTTTAGGGCTGTTGTACATAGGTTTGCTATGAGTCACAGGTGACTCGACGACAAATAACAAATTATAAGTAATCTCTGGCAAAATTTTCCAAGAAAAATGATTCACTCATCTTTATATTATTTTTCCCCCTTGATGGCATGAAGTCCGTGGTGGAAATAATGTTATCTTTTTGGATTTACAGGGAAACAAAATTGAGAAAAGTGAATATTCATCATTTAGAAGAAATCTTAAGAGAGTCACAAATGAAACATACTATATTACTTGGTTGTCTTTCATTACAGTTCATACAAACTCATACCACATTAAGTCAGAAAGACGTGCCTGGTTCTGCACATGTCGTTGTATTCCATGGAATTGATTCTGGCAAACAACAGGTCTATCGGACATAGTAGAACTGCCTCAATGGCTGACTTAGCTGAAGTCTCTACCTCACACCTCTTTCCTCCTATGGAGCTGCTAAAGGATTGGAAGCTTCCACATTCTTGATTAGTGCCTGATGGCTTATCCCTTTCATCACCAGGCCCTCCTGTCACTTGCTGTTCTCAGGTGTCTTCCAGGTTGTTGACATTCCACTAACTTCACAGCAGTCCTTTGCCATCCTCACAATCTTTGAATGTTCAGGTCCACTTCGACAGGCTCTGTCCATCTATCCATCTCACGGAGGGTCTTGTGCGCTGAACCCCTCCTTTACTAAGTCTGAGGCGTGTTTCCAGGTAGTGGTTTCTCTGTATGGTGGTGTTGTTATGTGCTGTCGAGTTGCTTGCGACTCATAGCAGCCCTGTGTACAACAGCCCTAAACTCTGCTCTGTCCTGTGCCAATCGCACTGTCTCTGACACTCCCATCCCGATTATCCCAGTCACTGACTCAATCCACCTCATAGAGGGCCTTCCCCTCCTGCACTGTCCCTCCACCCTCCCAAGCATGATGTCCCTCTCCAAGGACTGGTCTCTCCTTACAACATGTCCAAAGTATATTAGACGGAGCCTCAGAATCCTTGTCTCCAAGAGCCACCTGGTGTGACCCTTTCCAGGATGAATCTGTTTGTTTTCCTAGCAGTCCATGGTACTCTCAATACTCTTCTCCAGCACCACAGCTCAAAGGCATCAATTCTCCTTCTATCCTCCTTGGTCATTGTCCAACTCTCTGATACATGACAAGTTATTGCAAAGACCATGGCCTGTATCAGATGCACCTTAGTCTCTAGAGAGACACCGTTGCTCTTCAGTACTTTGGAGAGGTCCCTAACAGCTGACTTTCCCATCGCAATACATCTTTTAATTTCCTGGCTACTGGTGCCAAGAGTGTTGGCTGTGGAGCCAAGCAGACTAAACCTGTGAACAATCTCAATCTCTTCACCATCCATCCTGATGCTGCCAGTTGGTCCGTATAATATGTATAAATGCTGTGACGTAAACCCACGCCATTTTACCTCTATGGCTCATTCTGGCTGCACTTCTTTCAATAAATATTTCATTATTTTGGGGACTCCAGAGTGTATTCAATATTCTGCACCAACACTGTAAGTAAGAGATAGAAATTCTCTTTCAATCATCCTTTAAACATTGTCCAGGTTTCATATGAATTTGAGACATACTAGGCATTTGAAAATTCCGTGATTTTGATCAGATGCACTTTGATTCTCAAAGTGACACCTTTTCTCTGTCAGTTCAAGGAGATTCTTTCAGTAGATTTGTCCAACACAGTGCCCCTTTTGACGTCTTGATTGCTGTTTCCAGAAGCACTGATTGTTGATCCAAGTAAAATTAAATCCTTGCAGGTGTTAATGTGGCTTTTTTTTTATCATGTTGTTACTGGTCTAGTTGTATTTTGGTCTTCGTTTGTTAATGTGTAATACATATGAAGGCAATAACTTTTTATCATCAAAGTGATTCATGTCTTTTTAAATTTCAGTAAATGATGTTCCATCATCTACCTACTGTGGACTGTTAATGAGTCATCTTACAGTCCTAAGACAGTGTTCCTCTTAATCTAAGCCAGTTTCTTAGATGATTTCTTCAGAAAAAAAAATGTTTAGAATTAAATAAGTGTGGTGAAGGGATACAATTCTGATTATACCTTTCCTGATTTTAAATCACACAATATCCACTTGCTCTAGCTGAAAAGTTGCCTCTTGATCTGTGCACAGGTTTGTAATTAACACAACTCAGAGAGTGTTCTTCACACTTCCATGTATACTCTCAAAATACAATATTATTAACAGTACAATTAAACCTTTTTTCTTGGTTGCTTGAACTTAATAATAAATCCTTTCTTTTGCTTCTAATTTTATTAATTCTATTTTTTTCTTTGATTATAGTCATTCATAAGGAATAAGGAAAGTGTCAAGGTCATTGACTCCCCCCTGCAAATAATGAACTTCTTCTAAGTCTCTTCTTAATTTTACATTAAGTTCATTTCCCCAATTTCTTCAAGGTAAATTATTTTAATGATGGAATTAAAAAGGAAAATAATGTAGGCCTTTACACATTTTCCTTTAAGTACTGAACCATATGAAGCCCATAGGGAGCTCTTAGAGTCTATTGGTAAGGAGCTGTGTGGCTATCCTGAAGGCACACGGTTCAAATCCACCAGCTACTCTGTGCAAAAGTCATAAGCCGTCTCCTCCCATGCAAGGAACTGCTTCAGAAAATCTGCCGGAGGGTCCGCTGTGGGCTGGTTCTGACTCAATGGTACACAACAAGTACATCATAGGGGTTTTTTTTGTGTGTGTGTGTGTACCATCAAATTGGATCTGACTGGTACAAGAGGAGATTGCCCCTCCTTCTCCAGTTGAGACATATTAGGCATTTGAAAATTCTATGATTTTGATCAGATGCACTTTGATTCTCAAAGTGACACCTTTTCTTTATCAGTTCAAGGAGATTCTTTCAGTAGATTTGTCAATTGTGCCAAAAAGAGCCAACATTGAAATATTTCGGGAAGTACTGTATGACCAAGAACCAAAAATAATGAAGGAAGATATGCAAGCTGACTGAGTTTCTAGTTAAAATAAAGCCACAGGAATCAATGTCTTGTTAACTGACATGTTTAATTAATAAGTACAGTCCTGGATGTGCTCACTAGTCTGTCTACACCAGAAAATTTGGAAGCTGCCTATCCCACAGACTGGGAAAAGTGCCTATTTTTCTCATTCCCAAGATAGTTAATACAACAGAATGTGGACATTATTGAACAATATCATGAATATTACATGTGAGCAAAATATTGCTGAAGATCATCCCCAAACTGTTGTTGTTGATATGTGCTGTTGAGTCCTTTGTGACTCATGTAATCCTATATACAACAGCTCTGAACCCTGCTCCGTCCTGCGCCAACCTCCCCATCTCTGACACATCTACACCCATTATTACCCCAGTTACTGCGTCAGTCCGCCTCATCCAGGTGGTCTTCTGTTGCACTGTCCCTCCATTCTCCTAAGCATGATGTCTTTCTACAAGGATTCGTCCCTCCTTGCAACATTTAAAAGTATATTAGACAGAGCTTTAACATCCTTGCCCCCAGGGAGCAGCCTGGTTTCACCCTCTCCAGTATGAACCTATTTGTTCTTCTAGAAGTCCATGGTATATATTCAATACTCTTCGCCAGTACTACAACTCAAAGGCATAAATTCTTTTTCTATTATTCTTATTCATAGTCTAGTTTTCTGATACATAGCAAATAATTGTAAATATCATGGTCTGGATCAGGCACACCTTAATCTTTAGCCAGGCATCATCTCTCTTCACTGCTCTGGAGAGGTCCCTGACAGCAGACTTCCCCAGTGCAATTTGTCTCTTGATTCCTGGCTGCTCGTACCAAGGGTGTTGATTGTGAAGCCAAGCAAGCTGAAGTTATCAACAATCTCAGTCTCTTCACTGTCTATCATGATGCTTCCAATTGGCCCAATGGTGAGAATCTTTGTTTTCTTGATGTTGAGCTTCAATCCATCCTGAAGGCTGCAGTCCTTAACCTTCTGCAGCAAGCACTTCAGGTCCTCATCAGTTTCAGCAAGCAGGGTTGTGTCATCTGCATAACGCAGATTGTTAATAGATCTTCCACCAATCCTGATGCCACACTTCTCCTCACAGAGCCCAGCCTTCCTATTGATCTGCTTTGCATGTAGACTGAAAAGGTATGTAGATAGGACACATCCCTGGCATATGCCGATTTTGAACCATGCAGTGTTTCCTTGCTCTGTTGTAATGACTGTCTTCTGGTCCAAGTATAGGTTTTACATAAGCAAAATCTAGTGTTCTGGGATTCCCATTCTGCTCAGAGCTCTGTTGCTGTGTAAATAATTCCTATAGTAATGACCTCTTAGTGGATTAGTTCCTTAATCACTATTTAGTGTCCTTCCTTCTCTATATGTACTGTTCATTATTGTATTAACAGGACTTCCTTATAATTGAATAGGAAACTCTGGTGGCCCAATGGTAAGAAAATGCAATCTTAAAGGCATGTGGTTCGAATCCACCAGCTGCTCCAGGGAAAAGGATGGGCCGTCTCCTCCAGTGAGGTTTACTGCTACTGAAGAGCCACTGGAGGATGGCTTTTGAATCAGTGGGCAGTATCCTATCAGCTATCGCATTGTCCTTTAGAATGTTGTTGTTGTTACATGCTGTCAAGTCACCTGAGACCCATAGCAACCCTACGCACAACACCTCTTAAGGCTGTGCTTTCCTGACCCAGTCTCACTGATTCTGACATGTCTATCCTCGTTACGCCAGTTACTGTCTCAATCCATCTCATCCAGGGTCTTCCTCACCTGCTGTCCATCCATTCTGAGCATGATGTCCTTCTCCAAGGACTGGTGTCTCCCGGGCACATGCCCAAAGTATGTGAGATGGAGCTTCAAAATCCTAGCCTCTAAGGAGAGACTTGGTTTGACCCTTTCCAAGATAGACCTAATTGTTTTCTTGGTGGTCCATTGCATGTTCAAGACTCTTCTAGAAGGCATCAATTCTTTTTCTGTCATCCTTAGTCATTATCCAGCTCTCTGTTGCATAACAAGTAATTGTGAAGACCATGGACTGGATCAGGCGCTCCTTTGTCTCTAGACTGACATTGTTGCTTCTCAGTACTCTGGAGAGGTCCCGGACAGCAGATGCTCTCTGATGATGAATGTGACACCATCCATCCTCATTTTGCCATTCCTGTCATTGTAATATGCTTGTCTGATTCATAATGGCCAATTCCAGCCCATCTCAACTCATTCATGTTTAGGCCGCTGAGCTTTACGCAGTCCATTTCATTTTGGTTTTTAATAATTTCCAATTTTCCTGCTTTCCTTCCTGCACATTCCATGTTGTGATTATTGTTGGACCTTTGCCCGTGTTTTGAACCTTGCCAAGTTGACAAATGAAGGCCCTTCACTGGGTGAAAACCTGACTCCATTCCCTTCCTTCCAGTGGCGTCTTGAGCGACTCACATCCTGAAGCCTCATCTTCCCCCACTGGTTCCGACAATGTTACTCCTGTATTTATAAGGTCTCCAAAGGCTATGGGTCAGTTTTCCCCCGGATGAGATAGATTTATATAGCAAGTGCCTGGAGTAATGGGGGTAGATGAGTCAGTCAGTGAGACTGGCCAGGACAGGGCCGGCTTCAGAGCTGCTGTATGTACATGGCCGCTAAGAATTGCAAGCAATGTGATGGCACCATAGAAACAACAGCAGCAGTCTGGAGGATCCCCTGAGACCTTTGCATTATGAGTGACCCTGCTAGTATGTAAATACTCCTGCCATAGCTTGTGACATGACAGCAACGTGCAAGCCCCGAGAGGATGGTGAAGGACGTACTAGCGGAAACCAGCTACGTGGGTGTGAAGCAGAGGGACCCATGCTTGTTCCCATTCCAAAAAAGGGATCCAACAGAGTGTGCAGATTACTGAACAGTATCAGCAGTATCATGTCAGGGGAAATCTGGCTGAGCTTGTTTCCGATGACTGGAAGAGACGACGGGATGGAGGAGGGATTCATGTTCCTTGTGTGGGTTTTTGACCTTCCGCTTTGAAGCACTGAGCAGACAGGCCTGGCATGCTACTACGCGCGTCGGTAATCCGGTGTGCTGGCTGTGTTCTCACCGGTCTCCAAGCCGGCAGGGCTGTGTCTCACTGTGTGGGATGCCTGAGGATGTGCTGTTTGGGCCAGCATCTAGTGGTCCAGTGGCAGGGCTGTGAAAGTGGACATTCACGGAGAGGGCTTTTCTGATGAGTGGGAGCAGAGGGATGGGGCTCTGCTCACTGCTGGTTGAGTTCTCAAGTGCTGTGACCCCTGGAGGGCCCAGAGCGGGTGCAGTGATGCTTAGAGGGTCACCTGGCATGTCTTGTATGTAGAAGGGTGAGACTGAGGTGGACGGATGTGTTGCAGGATCATTCCACAGCACATGGCCGGTGGGCATGGGGCTGGCCGTTGTAAGTAGATAAGAGCGAGTGAGCAAAGGGGGAGAATGCAGTGGATGAGGGTGTGGCGATGGGGAGGGCGCATGCCTCTGGGCTCTACCAGTGCCAGGGAGAGTGGAACACTCGTCTCAGGGAACACACCAGAGGGTTGGGAGCTACCCTAAGCTGGTCAGCGGTTATGACCTGATTCTGCTTGTGTGCAAGTACATGGAGAGCTGCCTGTGGTCCAGCCAGGGGAGGGATGTGTTAGCCTGTGTGCACCATGCGCCCTGATGGTACAGTGACCTCTGGGTCCTCGCTCAGCCTTGACTCTGGTGACATGGGCTCCATGTGCCCCTGTCCTATCCCTGTGCTGGTCCTGCTGAGACCTGCATGTGGCCTGCTCCTCTTACCTCCCTCCAGCTGGGTCAGCTCGGTTTCCCCTGCGGACGGACGCTCCTTGGCCGGGGTGAGGACCGAGTTCTCTTCCCCACGGCCACGCTCCGCTGGACTGGCAGCTGCACCCTTCCACGCTGTCTCCCTCCCGGCCCCCGTTCTCACTCAGCTTCTCCTTTCAGCCAACACTATCCTTTATCCTGCCTCTGGACGCTGTTTTCCAGGACTGTTGTGTGCATCTGCTCAGCTTTCCCAGGTCTTCTCAGGAGAGGGACAGAGCAGTGCAGGTAGTGAAGCTGCCATTGTAGCTCCAGACACTGTGGAGGTGACTCTGGTTCACAGGGACTTTACAAGACACAGGCAGAACTGCAGTCCCGGTTTTCTGGGCTCCAGTCTTGTGAAGGGATATCCCCAAGGCCTTTTTTTTTTTATGGTGCTTTTTAATTGACTCATTCTACTAACCTTTATGTTTGTAGTAAAAATCAGATCTTTTATATCCTTCTATTGCATTCTAGATATAAACCTTCTGTACCTCAAAGACAATGCTTCCGATGAGACCCCATTATGGGAAAGCTTTTGAGAGCAGCTCAGACGACAGGTTAGTGTAGCTGTCCAACCTTCTCTCCTCCAGCAACAAACTCCCCAAAACCTGCATTAAACAATCCACGTACACTAGCAGCCATGATGTACTTAGATGTAGGAATGACCCCCTGAAGGTTGATGTAGAGATCCCGTCTCATCTTTCCTGCCCACCTTGTGGGATGTGTCTGAGCCTGCGCTCGGGTGAGGAGCTTGTCTGATGGAGGGCGGGGAAGGCTCTATATCCCGACATGTTGCTGTCGTGCACCATGGAGTCAGACCTGACTCATAGCTGACCCTCCTGCGAACTTTTAGGGGCTGTAAATCTCCTCAGGGTGTAGACTGCCTATTTTCTCGTACGGGACAGCTGGTGGATTCAAGCTGCCCGCCTTTGATCACTCAGCTCAGCTCCTTACCACGAAGCCGCCAGAGCTTCCTGCAAACTCCTGCACTGACATAGGCGGGACATTCTCATCGTGGTCATAGTCTCTTTACCCACGTAAGGAACCGCTGGAATTCGCTTGAGTAGCCAAGCCTGGTGGAATTTAACAGGTCAGTTTCCCACATTAAAAAGAAAAAAAAATTTTTAAAAATCATGCAATGTCTCTACTGTGCCCGGCACCATCATCTAAACAAAAGTCGAGCGTCCAAGCATCTCAGTGCCATCTCCGTCCTGAGTGCATGGCTTCTGCTGTCCTGTGTAGGGATGTCTGCAGAGCAGATGGGCTTTCTCATCAAGGGGGGAGCTCGATGTCCCAGGCACGGTCCTACTCAGCCTTATGAAATATCTCAGGCAATTCAGTTTCAATCACGGTGCCTTGCTTAATTTTTCAAGCTAGTTTTGCCTGTTTAGTATTTGACAGGATGTTTGTAAATATCACATTTATAAATAGAATTTACATTTACTGACAGAAATATTTACATTTTTTGATGATTCAATTATCAATCTATAGACTATGCCAGAGAATACAGAAAACCCTTACATTCTTAGATAACAGTATTACTGTTTATATTACACCTCTGAGCCTTAATAGTTTTATGCATGCGAACATTAACATCTTTTTAAAGAACCTACATTTTATATTAATATAAAACTTTTAAGTTTATATTGTCCCAATTTTCTTTGTATTAAAAAATGAACTATCTTTTATCATAGCACTGTTGGGTATATACTTATTGCTATTAATATAATTTATTAAGAGGAAAAATAACAAATTACATTTAATGAGCCTTCCAGACATAAATTTGTTTCAATCTATAATCTCATTTATTACTTGTGGTGTATCCAAATTAAATTAGCCTTCTCTGATGCTTTCAGAAATGTTCTTCCTATCTAAATGATAAAATGAACGTATGGATCAAAACAATTTTTTAAGAGTCAAAGTTTATAGCACTTGCATGGAATTATTAATACTGCTGACAAACTTGAAACTTGCTTTTATTATTTTCTGCTTCAGTGGATACACTCAAACATGCCTTCATGGGGTGTGGAAAAGAACCCTTTAAAAACCATCTTTAAAATGAACAATGGCTATTGCAAATAAAATATTCCAGGACATTTTTATAAAAAAAACCCAAACCAGATTGCACCCAGGACCATTTGCTGTAGATAGAAATATAATTAATAATAATAATAACAATATTAAAGAAATATAATAAAAATATTATCATTAAAAGTTCTGCACTTAAATACTGCAGGCATTGGGATCTTCTCTCAGACACTTTTAAATATGGAGAAGTAATGTGAAATCTTTATATTTCAGTTCATTATCCATTTTTTAAAAGTGTATTAAAAGTTCCTTGCTTTCTAGTTCAGACCGATTTGTAGTTGACCCTGCAGTGGGTGTCTGAGGTTGGCAACCTCACAGGAGGATACTGCCCATCTGTCTTCTGTGCAGCCTCTGACGATTTGGAGCCACACTAGACACATGCCCTCTGGGTTAACTCTGAAACTCCCTACAGCCTCTGCCACCAGAGTTTCTTAAATAATGTGCAGTAAGAATGATTATGGTATGTTCCAAAGAATGGGTCTGGCAACTGAATATTGTTAACATGGGAAAAGTGTTAGTCATTAATATGTTGTTGTTATGTGCCATCGAGTCATTTGCGACTCATAGTGACCCTATGTACAACAGCCCTAAACTCTGCTCTGTCCTGTACCAATCACACTGTCTCTGACACACCCATCTCGATTACCCCAGTCACTGAATCAATCCACCTCATATAGGGTCTTCCCCTCCTGTGCTGTCCCTCCACCCTACCAAGCATGATACCATATTATGAAAATAAAAAGCTTATTCCTTATCTTGAACTGACTTTACAAAAATAAATTGTATTTCTCTCTCTCTCTCTCTCTCTCTGTTACTGCCATCTGTGTTGTTGTGTTGTTCTTGTTAGGTGCCACACAGCCATAGTGACCCTGTGAACAAAAGATCTGAGCCCTGCTCTATCCTGTGCCATCCTCACACTTCCTGACACACAGAGCCCATTGCAGCAGTCACCGTGTCAGTCCACCCAGTTGAGGGTCTTCCTCTCCTTCACGGACCCTCCACCTTTCCCAACATCATGTCCTCCTCCTAGGAATAGCACCTCCTAGCACTATGTCCAAAGTATGTGAGGCAAAGCCTCATCATTCCTGCCTCCAGAGAGCCCTCCAGCTGCACCCTCTCCAAGACATGTCTGTTCCTTCTCTTGACCGTCCATGGCATATTCAGTGTTCTTCATCAATGCCATGGCTCAAAGGTGTCAGTCAATTCTTTTTCTTTCATCCTTATTCATCGTCCAGGTCTTGGATGTATAGCTAGTAACGGGAAAGACCGGTCGGGGCCTGAATTAGAAGCATCCTCGTCCTCAAACTGACATCCCTACTCCTCAATAGTTTGGAAAGGTCCGTAACTGCAGATTTCCCAGTGCAATGTGTCTTCTTAATTCTTGACTGCTGGTACCAAGGATGTTAATTGTGGATCCAAGCAAGATGAAGCTGTTGACAGTTTCAGTCTCCTCTCCATCCATCATGACACTGTCAGTGGTAAGAATCTTTATTTTTCTGGCATTGAGATGCAATCCATACTGAAGGCTGCATTTCCTGATTTTCTGCAATAAGTGCTTCAAGCTCTCCTCTCATTGCACAAGCAAGGTTTTGTCATCTGCATAACACAGGTTATTGATGAGTTTCCCTCGAATCCTGATATTATACTCCTCCTCATAGAGTCCAGCTTCTTGGATAATTTGCTCAACATACAGACTGAATAGGTATGGAGATTAAATACAACCCCGACACACTCCCTTCCCAATTCCAAACCATGGAGTGTGCCCCGGCTCTGTTCACACAACAGCCTCCTGATCCAGGTATAGGTTCCGCAGGAGAGTCATCAAGTGCTCCTCTCAGAATCCCATTCTTCTCAATGTCAGCCACAACTTGTCATGATCCACACAGTCAAACGCCTTTGCACGGTCAATAAAGTACAAGTAGACCTTCTTCTGGCATTCCTTATATGAGCCAGGATCCATCCGACATCAGCAATGACATATGTGTGTAAATCCATCTTTCAATGCTTTGTACTCAATGAGCTCTGGTGCCTGGTCCGTAGGGCATTATGCTACCAGTCCACAGGCAACTGGGGTGACTGAGGTCCACATCCATCAGATCCTCCTCTGGAAAAGCATTGTTGTTGTTGTTGTTGTTGTTGTGTACCACAGGGTTGGAAGCGACCCATCGCTGAGCCTCCGGGAGGTTTTCAGAGGTAGGTAATTGCACGGGAGGAGATTGTCCATCCTTCTCCTACTCCCGTACACTTTGCTGCCTTGGAAAACAGCTGTGAGGTTGGCTGTGCAGCAGCTCTGACTCAGGGCAGGGAGAGGGAGGGTCTTCATGAGATGTTGGCCAAGTCTTCTCCTCCTCAGTGTCACTGCGAGGATTCAGTACCAACTGTAGGTTAAGAACTCGGAACACCTTCTTCTACACCAGACCAGTAGATTTCTAAATTCACCTTAAATTTCATTTAATTACAACACTTCTTCCCCCTAATTTTGTTTACAATTTTCTTTTGAAAGACTAATTTTTTTCACTGAATCCTCTCCTATCATACTTAGTTTGGCATAGGATAGTTTCATTATGCAAATGGCACTACCTTGCTTGCTGAAACTGAGGAGGACCTGAAGTGCTTGTTGCAAAAGGTCAAGGACTGTAGTCATCAATATGAATTGAAGTCCAACATCAAGAAGACAAAGAGCACTGGGCCAATTGGTGGCACCATGGTGGATGGAGAAGAGATTGGGGTTGTGAACAACAACAGATTGCTTGGTTCCGTAATTAACACTCTTGGCACCAGCAGTCAGGAAATCAAAAGATGAATTGCACTGGGAATCTGTTGTCATGACCTCTCCAAAGTACGGAGAAGCAGCGATGCCAGTCTAGAAAATACGGTGTGCCCCATACAAGCCATGGTCTTTGCGATTACGCCCTATGCACCAGAGCTGGACAATGACTGAAGATGACAGAAGAAGAATAAGGTGCCTTCAATTGTAGTGCTGGAGAAGAGTCTTGAACATTCCATGAACCATCAAGAAAACAAATAGGTCTGTCTTGGAAAGGGTGAAACCAAGTGACTCCCTTGAAACTAGGATTTTGCAGCTCTGTTTCACATACTTTGTGAAAGTGGCCGAGAGGGACTGGTCCTTGGAGAAAGACATCATACTTGGAAAGGTGGACGGACAGCACAGGAGAGGGAGACCCCAGAGGAGATGGAGTAATACAGTAACGGTGGCAATGAGGTAAGTGTTTTGGAGTCAGTGAGACTGGTTCAGGGCAGGGCAGTCTTCAGAGCTGTTGTACGTAGGTTTGCTATAAATTGCAGACAACCTGACGGCACATAACAACAACAAGCATAGCTTGTCAAGTTCTGAACATGTTTTCATTTCATTTGCAATTCAAGCTCATTAATAGGAAGTCAAATCATACCATTTCATGTATTTATTATTTACAGAGAAAAATTGGAATCCAAATATACTTAGTATCATAAATTATATTAACAGGCAAATAAAATTATATTCTTTAATCCTCATTAATTATTCCTGGGCAGTACATGAACATGTCAATCAAATAATCTTTTTCTGACATTGAAGTATTATCTGGATATATATAATGAGAATTAATTTCGTCATCTATTTGACAGAGGCCAAATCTTTCTTTTATTTGATCTTCACATAAACATCCCTATACATGTTGGTAATACTGATGAGTGTGCTTTATTACCAGCTTGCTCGAGCTCATTTAGCCCTCTACCTTCTCACCTTTGAGTTAAGTACAACCTAGAGTGACCCTCTGAGCAATAGATCTGAACCCCGTCCTACCCTGTGCCATCCTCACAATCGCTCACACACCTGAGACCATTGCTGCAGTCACTGGGTCAGTTATCTGGTTGAAGGTCTTCCTCTCTTTCTCCAGTTCTCTGCCTTTCCAGGCTTGATGTCTATCTCCAGTGAAGACCCTCTCCTAACAACACGCACAAGATGTGTGGGACGAACCTTTGTCATCTTTGCCTCCACGGAGTGCTCTGCTGCTCTTTTCCCAGGTCGTAGGCTATTTGGTGCTCTTCAAGACCACGTCAAAAGCATCAATTCTTTGTTTGCTATTCTTGGTCATTGTCCAGCTCCCTGATGCCTAGCAAGTGATTGAAAAGACCATGACCTGTATCAGGCACACCTTAGTCCTCAGATTAACGTCATTGCTCTTCAGTAATTTCGAGAGGTGCCTAACAATAACACTAATGAGTTATAAAACTAGTTATAATAATTATTTATTAATAATTTTGTTTTTCTCTTGTTGAGTGCTGTCAAGTCAGAATAGATCCGTAGCTGATTCTCTAGCAGGTTTTCAGAGATGGTAAAGGATTGCCCATCCTTCTCCCACGGAGCAGCTGGTAGAACTGAACCATGAGACTTTTGGATTGTAGTACAGCTTCTTACCACTACGCCACCAGGGAATTTACTATTTATTCTTACTCGTGAGCCTGTCACATGTCATATCTCAATTCAAACGAATCTGTCATCATAAGGCATGGAGTAAAATGTAGATTGGATGAATTGAGTGTCACAAGACGTGATTGTATTATCTGTTACTTACATCTTCTTATAATAATGAACCTACTTGATCTTCAATTTTCTCATCCAAATAATCTGTTGTTATAAATAATGAAATAAAAAGGGTTCTACTCTAAATAAAAAGTGTTCTAAATAGTTCTACATTTCCTACAGTTTTGACATACAACTTTCTCCTAGCTTCTGTAGGCAAATTGTGCATCTGCTTAATTATTTTGTGAACTTTTTATATAGTATCGTTGGCAGGAATTCGGCTCTGTGATACGGTGACTTTATGACACAGAGCAGAACCAGAGAAGCATTGTTGTTCATTTCTGATGAGGGTGGCACAAGCTCCTGTGTGCAGAAGACACTGTGCCAAGCTTTCGGAAACGAGTCACCACGTTTGGACAAGTAGTCGAGATTTATATCACCGGGGGATTCCTGGAGATATATTGGGAAATTCCATGGAGTGTCTTACAATAAAATGCGGTTGGTAAAATATTCTCCTGGTCTTTGTTTCAGTTTGCTTTGTTTTGTCCTGTGATTAGGTTCAATAAGTAGAAGGAGTCCACAGAGATCCAACGGGGTCTTGTGGTCATCCACATTTCGGAACAGCAACGCCTTCTTCCTTCGTTGAAGCAAGTCCCGAAGGCTGGGTTCCTGTTTGCCCTTTCCTCCTTGTCTCTTTTCCAACCTGGACGCTTGTTGTTCTAGACATCTGCATGTTCAGAAGAAACCCATTTAGGCTTGTCTGCTTTTAATATTCAGCAACTTCTGGCATGCCGTGGATGTAGCGGAGTATGTGTGAGACTTGAACAATGCAGATGCTGAAGGAATTATATTAGGCTGTAATGCTTTGTAGTAAGATTTTAGTATAAGCAATAAATCAAACAACCATGTGTATTACAGATATAAACTAAAAATGAACAAAAGTGAGAAGGAAACTTCCAGGTAGTATCTTTCTATCGTAACCTATCATTTAAGGCAAACTAGTTATAAGTTCTAGATAGTACATAAAACTTGTTCCAAATTTTTCTTCTTCCATCTTACCTGCCAAGAATTCAAATGTAACGGTGAGATTGCAACTCTCCCCAGGTCGATTGGCAGGTACGTGCACTTGATTTCAGGAGACACAGGGGCCATGATATGCCAACAGGGAATGGTGGGTTCCTTTCCACTGTTTACACTTCTATGACCAGGCCTTAAGGGAAAGTCAGGTTTTTTAAAAACCAAGCAGTGTCTTCCTTCATTTCTCCAAATACATGTGAAAAAAGAAGAGGGTTTGTGCTTTGGCTTTGTTTTTTTGTTCAGTAATACAATCAAGAGTGTTTCCATGTGACTCGCTGAGCTATTTAAACATTTTTGTTTATTTCAAGTAAAATATATTTGTGTTCTTGATCATTCATACTATTTATTGACACCACAGTATCCTCTGTATCAGGTGGTGGGGGTTGGTTATACACCCTCGAATCTCTTGTGACTCATCAAGCACATGTACAATAGCCCTGAATCTTGCCCTCTCTTGAGCCAATCTTATTGTCTCCCGCACATCTACCCGCATTATCCCATTTACAGAGTCAATCCATCTCATCCGGGGTCTCCCTCTCCTGCACTGTTCGTCCACGCTTCTGAGCATGATGTTCTTCTCCAAGGACCAATCTCTTCTGTCCACATGCCCAAAGTCCATGAGATGGCGCTCCAAATCCTAGCCTCCACGGAGAAAGTTGGTTTCACCCTCTCTAAGACAGATCGGTTTGTTTTCTTGGTGGGTCATGGTATGTCCAAGATTCTTCTCTGCCACCACAACTCAAAGGCATTGATTCTTCTCCTGTCATGCTTAGTCTTTATCCAAGTCTCTGATGCACAGCAAGTAATTGCAAAAACTACAGCCTAGGTCAGGCATACAGATTAAATAGGTGTGGAAAAAAATGCAATGCATACATACATACATACATACATACATACACATACATATATATATACATACATACGTATATATTTATATATATATATACACACACACAGTTGTAGATATAGATGTTATTGTTGGTCTTTTATTTCTTAAAAATTATCTCTAGTTTTTACAGTTGAAGTAAGAGTCGTTGTTGTAAGACACTATGTGAATGACGGATCTGCACTCTGTCCTTTCCCGTGCCGTCCTCACCGTCTCTGACACACAAGAGCACATTGCTGCAGTCACAATGTCAATACACCTGGGTAAGAGTCTTCCTCTCCTTCTCTTTCCCCGCCCCCAGCAACCCCTACACACATGCACCTTTCCAAGCATGATGTCTATCTCCAAGGAACAGCCTTTCCTACCAACATGCCCTCTGATCGGTGGTGCTGGAGAAGAGTATTTGATATACCATGGACTGCTAGGAGAAAAAACATGTTCGTCCAGGAGAGGATGAAGCCAGGCTGCTCCTTGGAGACAAGGATTCTGAAGCTTCATCTGATATACTTTGGACATGTTGCAAGGAGGGACCGGTCCTTGGAGAGGGACATCATGCTTGTGGAAGGGTGGAGGGACAGAACAGGAGAGGAAGACCCTCGATGAGATGGATTGATCCAGTGACTGGGGTAATGGGGTATGTGTGTCAGAAACAGTAAGATTGGCACAGGATAGAGCAGGGTTTAGGGCTTTTGTACACAGGGTTGCTATGAGTCATAGGCAACAGCACACAACCACCACCACATGCCTGAAGTTTAGGAGAAAAAGCCCCATCATCCTTGCCTCCAAGGAGCATTCTGGCTGCACCTTCTCTAAGACATAGCTGTCTGGGTTGGGTGTTTTTGTGGTTTTTTGGTTTGTTTGTTTGTTTGTTTTTTATATACAATGGGAAGTTCTGCAACATCACAGTTGAAAGACATCAAGTCTTTTTCTGTCCTTCATTGTCCAGCTCTCAGCAGCACAGCGAGTGTTTCAAAAGACCGCGGTCTGGATCAAGCCCACTTTAGCCCTCAAACTAGCATCAGCCAGTCCTTCCCAAGGGATCCCTATAATACTCATGGCTTTTCTCACATCTAAATTCCCGACTGTACTTCCTACATTATCCAGAACCTATTGTGAAGAATTCAGACAGTTGTCTATTCTACTTACCGCCTAATCAAAAGCTATAATAATCCTCATTTATAGCCCTGTTTTACAAAACAATATTAAATATGATCTCTCCATATGATTTCTAGAAATCTGAACTCTCTTGTTTGCATTAGAAGCATCTCTATTATTTTCATATCTTCCCAACAATAAATAATGTTTCCAGATTACTTTTGCATTTTCCTTCTCTCAGAGACTTTGCAAATTAAGTCATCAATAAATGTTGCAGAAATGATCCTAGCATCATTATTTAAAAGATAAAATGATCTATTATTTAAATGGAAAGTGTTTTAAAGATTTAGAGGAATTCACATGCATAAATATTTCCTATTCTTCACTGTGAAATGCTCATTTCACGGAGGAAGCTTGGGCGAGATGAGCGTAAAGGAAGCGAATGTGAAAACATGATCTAATGCCTACCCAGGATGTGCGTGTTCATTATTATGCAAATAGCAGATTCTGCTGATGAACTGTCCAGAGTACTAGATAATGCATAATAATAGATAAGCTACCTAGTTACAACCCTTCATTATCCAATGCCGAATCCGAGGTAACCCACTACCAGAACATCTTGTATTTCTTTAACATATCTAAATAATAGGTTTTATTATAATGCGCCTGTGAATGGCTGTGATAATGAGAATATACTTTCAATAACAGGTAGAAGTTATAACCAACTAGGAGATAAGCTAGTATTACATATTATATACTCACGTGCTCAGCATGCTTGGTAAATGAAGTTTTCTGATTAATTACATACTATAATGTAACAATGAATATTCATTTAACACCTACTCTATGTGTGTTCAGAATATGTGATAAAAATAAAGTGTAAGGCACAGTATGTATTCAACAGATAAGGAATTTACAATTCATTTGAGCAGACAATATACTCTTTTTGTGAAAACAATAGATGAAATGAACAATGTTTGGTATAATTTGGAGGATAAATCCAAGTGCAAAGAGTGCTATTAGACACTGTATCAAGAGAAAAGGTTTCAAATGCAAACAAAATGTTAATGTTATGGAAAAGCTTACATTTGAAAAGCCAATTAGTAGTCATTCAACATGCCAAAATAACAATTCTGAATTCAAGAACTTATCACAGTC
Organism: Elephantulus edwardii; assembly: GCF_000299155.1. Taxonomy (NCBI): domain Eukaryota; kingdom Metazoa; phylum Chordata; class Mammalia; order Macroscelidea; family Macroscelididae; genus Elephantulus; species Elephantulus edwardii. Next base: position 2,213,206 of record NW_006400015.1, read on the forward strand.
TAAGTTATGTTTGGATTTTTGTTCAATTGAACAAAATTCAGGTTATGTTGCTGTGTATTGATGGGTCAGCATCAGTTCGTACCTGGCCTGTGACCGAGTTAGCAGAGGCAGGAGATGTCATGGGAGGAGGACGACCGTCTTTCTCCAGCGGAGCAGTTCGTGGCTTTGAGTGACATGCCTTTGGGTTGGCAGTGCCGCTTCTTGCCATCAAGCCACCAGCTGTGGTGGTTGCGGTGTTAGTTGCCTTCGTGTTGACCGTGTTTCATAATGACCCTATGAACAGTGGGCCTGACCCTCCCCTGCCTGAACCATCCTCACCATTCCTAATTTACTTGGGCCCATTGTCCCAGTCATTGTGTCAAGCCATCTCTTTGAGGGCCCTCTTCTGGTGCGCTGACCCTCCACCCTTTCAAGCATGATGTCTTCTTTCAAGGACTGAACTCACCTACTCATCTGCCCAAAGTGAGTGAGGCCGACTTTTCTCATTCTTCCCTTGAAGGGGCATCCTGTCTGCACCTCCTCCAAGACTTTGCTCTTTTGGCAGTCCACAGGATATTCAGCCCTCTTCTCCACCACCACAGCTCAAGGCACTGACTCCTCTCTTGCCATCTTTCATTCATGTCCAACTTTCAAATGAATAAGAAGCAATTGAAAGGACTATGGGTTGGATCAAACACAGCTTAGTGTCCAGATGGTAATCACTGCTCTTCGGTACCATGAAGTCGTGCCTGAGAGCCGGCTTCCCAATACAGTGCATTTGTTGGTTGATTGTTTTCTTTCTTGACTGCTGTTACTGAGGTTGTTGATTATAGATCCAGGAAGATAAAACCATTAACCACTCCAGCCTTCTCTCCATCTAGCACCGTGTTGCCATTGACGCAGTGGTGAGGAGTTTTGGGGGCGGGGGGCTTTTTTTAGTACTTTGTGTTTCATACAGTCATTCATGTAAATTGTGCCGCATTCACGTGCATTGTGTTTTATAAAATTGTCCATATACATAATGTTTATATTTGAATTACTGTTGATCTATCCCTCCTACTATTCTATCTTTCCAAGTCCCTGTGAACCTTTCCTGATCCTTCCCCGCCCTCCCCCTTGCCAATCTACACTATCCCAGTGTTGTTCTGCCTGGCACCCCCTCGCCCCCTTCCCATCCCCTTTGGAACACTTACACATACCTGGCTGACTGAACACCCTATTTTCGTGGTTTTCTGCAGGAGTTTTGGGTTTTTGATGTTGAGGTGTAATCCACATTGATGGCTATAGTCTGTGACCTTCTGCAATGAGCATCTTGGTGTTAGCAAGCGAAGAAGTGTCATCTGCATACCACAAGCTGTGTATGAGCCTCTCCCAGATTCTGATGCCACATCTTCCCATGTGTCATACAGCGTAACAAACACAAACCTATTGTATTGTCATTGAATTGCTTCCATTCATTGTTGTTGGAAAATGTTTTTTAGTAAAGTTTGACCCATAATGACGCTATGAAGAACCAAACAGAACAGAACCCTTTCTGATTTTTTACCAGCTTCACAGTCACTGCTTACTCCAGGCACTGTCTCATTCCACTTCATTAAAGGGTCATCCTTTCTTCCCTCGCCTCTGACCCTCAACTTTTCTGAGGGAGAAAAGTTGGCATCCAAGTGAGTAAAAAGTTACACCACCAACACCAACCCGAAGACAGACAGGAGGTTCGAACCCCCCAGCTGCTCCCTGGCAGAACGATGGACAATCTCCTCCTGTGTGACTGATAATCTCTGGAAACCTGCTGCAGGGTCAGCTATGAGATGATGCCAACTCAGCGCATTGAAAGCTGAGGCTGCTTGTCCACACGCGGGTTTCTTCCCCTCCACTCACAGCATTCCGAGGCAGTGATTTTACTCTGGTCTTTATTCATTGTCCACGGTTCACATGAACACAAACATTTGCGAATCCTGTGGCTCGAGGAGGGCGACCCTTGATCTTCAAAGTCGTGCCCTTGCTCCTTGGCTCTGTGCAGAAGCCCGTCGCAGTCCCTTTGCTTAGTGCAATACGTTGGGGTTTTCTTTGCTGCTGCTTCTGTAGTTTTTGATTGTAGGTCAAAGTAAAATAAAATCCTTGACCATGTCAATCTTTTGTCCTTTATAATGATGATGTTTATGGTTCTATCTGCAAGAGTTTGTGTCTCTGTAGCTTGTGAAGTAATTCATACTGAAAACTCGGCTCTTGATGAGTCAATTGTTGATGTTCATCAGTCATATAATTTGCTTTCATTTTTTTTTCTATAATTATATTTTATTAATTTTCATAAACATTTACAGAGATTTTGGGCTTCCACTCATTCATTGTTGCACTATTCTCTCTACCCTCCTCCCAGTTTGTTCTTGTCCAAATGCCACAGTGCTTGTCAAAGCCAGTTCTGATTAATCTTCTTTGTCAGTGTGTCCTTTGCCATTCCCTATCACTCCTCCCTGAGAGAGACTTCACCCTGAGTCACAAGGAAAAGGGGATGGCGTATTCTCTTAGCTACTTCCTGCTGAAAAGGGACGCTGTGGGTTTCAGGGTGAAGATCTTCTCTCACTACTCTAAAGGGCCCCTTTGGCAGTAGGAAACACATAGACTATTATGGAGATTGATTTTGGAATTTAGATGCACTCTTATTGATTGTGCTTGGCCATACATGTTCATATCCTTGAAGATGTATCATGGGGGTGTTGCAACCTAGAAGACACAAATTTGACTAACAAGTTATAAGTACATGAGTCCAAAAATTATGGAAAAGTAAAAGAAAAGATTCTTTCATTGTTTTACAAACCCTCCCCCAGGTCCCCTCCACCATGTAGCCCTCGCTCTGGTCTCCTGTGATGACAGAAATACCCAGTTATATCTCTCTTTTAAACGGTTCTCTCCCTCCTCTGTTTCAGTGCAGTATACATTATTGAACCCATCTTACTCAGTCTCTCCCCAACCCCAAGGACAGTCCCATTCTACAACAGTGGCATCATGTAATATTTGTCCTTTTGTGACTGGGATATTTCACTCAGCATAATGTTCTCCAGAGTCAACCATTTTGAATAATATTGCATGAGTTCCTTGTTTTCCAATGCAGCATAGTATTCCATTGTGCGAATATACCACAGCTTCTCTAGCCATTCGTTTGTTGATGGGCACTTAGGTTGTTTCCAACTCCTTGCTATTGTGAACAGCAAACAAGAGTGTGTTATCAGTAAAAAGACAAAAACAACAAAAAAATAGGTGTGTCAGCTCTAAGCCCCCTCCCACACCCATTCCCACTTGCCCAGAGGGTAATAGGATTGAAGGACTCAGTTGCATGTTCCCTGAGTCATTGAGGTTTTCCACATTGTACCACAGCTGTTGCTGCACTTTGGTGAGCTCAGAATTCAGTTCCCCTTTTTGGGGAAATGTAGCCATTTCTGCAGAGATAGAATTATTAGTGTTCTCATCAAGTATAACCTTAAGAATAGAATATCATAATCTCTCTTTCTGACAGATTGAATGCAATTGGCAAGTTAAATAATCTCTCAGATCTCACTTCTTCAGTACTCAATGTTGTTTTGAGTAATTAGTTTCTAGTTCACTGGTGTTAAAATGCTAGTGAGAGTCAAAGACCTCACCAAATTATTGAAGAGCAATAATATTCGTTTGAGGACTAAACTGCATCTGATTCTGGCCAGTCTTTTCAACCAGTTCCTACACTGCTTAGAGTTGGACCTTGAATAAAGATGGCAGGAGAGAATGGAAGCATTTGAACTGTTGGGGAAAAGCACTGAATATCCCATGCACTGTCCAGAAGCAGGTATGTCTCAGAGAGGGTACCCCAGAGCGCCCCTTGGAGGCAAAGATGATAAAGCTTTGCCTCTCCAACTTTGGGCTTGCTGCTTGGAGAGGCTGCTGTTCCTTAGGGCGGGACATCCTGCTGAGAGCAGAGGACAGAAGATGAACGCGAGGAGGAGCTAAATCAGGTGGATTGGTATCGCGATTACAGCAATGGTGTCAGCCCTGCCAGGTGTGAGCCACAGCTCAGGACAGGACAGGGCTCAGGTCTGTTCTAGGGTTGTTATCAGTCACACTCGACCTGACAGCACCTAATGACAACAACAGTGTAAAACGTATATATTTAAAAAAAAATCCTGTCATTTCCTCATTCTCCAGCAGAGTAGTTGGAAAAGAAATAGCTGTTGAGCCAGTTCAGATGCCTAACAAACTGAGTGGACGAGAATGGGCGACCTCCTCCCACACAGTGTACTGTCTGAAACCTGCTAGAATCGGAGCGAGGAGTTTTGAATGCAGCACCCACAACCACACAGGCCTCTGGGAGCTCTGACAACCCCCTGCGTGGGGATACGTGAGGCCAGGACCCCACAACCACACAGGCCTCTGGGAGCTCTGACAACCCCCTGCGTGGGGATACGTGAGGCCAGAACCCCACAACCACACAGGCTTCCAGGAGCTCTTACCACCCCCCTGTGGGGATCCATGAGGCCAGCACCCCACAACCACACAGGCCTCCGGGAGCTCTAACAAACCCCCACGTGGGGAGCCGTGCTGTGAACCCAGCATCAATCCCAGTCCAGCAGTTTCTGTGGGGGATAAAGACGTCCACCCTCCTGTATGGTTTTCGGCTCTGGGAGCCCACTGGGGGCTGGGTGACGAGGTAGGAGGCTGTGGCACCCCAACAGTGCAGCAGACAGTGGGTGAGCTGCAGGACGATGCGTGCGTTCCTCTCAGTGACCGGCGAGATGGACACTAGGTGGACACAGACGTCCTTCCCGCTGACAGTCGAGGGTCCTCACAGGAACTGCACCCCAGATCATCAACCCGCCAAATGTTTGACTCATGGGCACCCACTCTCCCCGAGGTATTTGAGGCTCTTACAAGGCACTGTCCTCCTTTCTCCCAAATAGAAGCGAATGCATTTGGAGAACAGACCTTTCCATTTGCCGCCCAGCACAACACCTAACACAGAAAAGCCTCTGGGCTCCTGTAGGATGTAGCTTCAAATCTGGAAGTGGGCGTTTTGCTCGCTGACAGGCCTGACTGATGCCTCCTGTGAATGGCCTGGTAATACCCTCATCCTGGAGGTCCACCCCTCAGGTCTTTGTTATTTCAGACTTGGCCTGCACAGAAAGCAAAGTAATTTGGTGAAGTGGAACATAGGCTGCAGAAGATGCTATAGAAAAAGAACCAACTACGTTATGAAGTCAGAAAGGGTTTTAGTGAACATTCCAATGTTGTAATCTGGTGGATGTTCATTGAGGGTTCCCCTGAGAGATGCATTTAAACACACACACACACACACACACACACATATGAAACAGCCTTTAGCTACAGCTATAAAAGTATATCCAAGGCCCTCCTGATGAGTGTCCGTGTCCTCGTCTCACTGTGGATGCACTCACCAGAGAGTCATTCCCTCACATAAAGACGTTCGTTCCTTTAGCTGAGAACAAACATGTTGCTAGTGTCTGACTGCCTGGGATGTTGTTCTGTTGTTTCTGACGCTTGTCTGTGGTCGTATGTAAAGGGGAAATGAACATCTTCACTCCTAGGCATTTTCACTCCCATTAGTTTATTGCTGGGAAAGCATTTCCAGAAAGAGTATGACTTTCTCAAATAGTATCTTTACGGCTTCAGATACTTATTGGTGAACAGCTTTAAAACAAGGCATGTATAACTTAGTTTCTCCCAAGTGTAAGAATCAAACCAATGCCCGTGCACATCCATTATCAGTGCTGATAATAAAACACAGAAAACAGCAGGATACAATACAAAACCATGAAACTAAATATGAAAAGAAATAATACGGGTATCTTTTACAGAAATAATATCAGGATTAGCACAAAAGCCAGAAAAGATGTAAACATATGACTGAACTTAGAACATATTGGAAACTAGTTCAGCAAAATAGGCACAAGTCCAAAACATCATAAAGATGAGTCACATCAAACATTTAAAAGGTAGCTAATCACACGACAATGCAATCTGACACATTCAAAATAACTCTTTTTCCAAAATAAATTAATTGGTGCCACTAAAATTATAACTGCTGGTACTGGAAAAAAGAGCTCTCCTGGCCTAGAGTGAAGAATCTGTGCTGCATTTTTTTTAAATGTGCTGCAACCCCAAAGGCACAAGGTTCAAATCCACCAGATTCTCTGCGGGACAAGGATGGGCAATCTCCTTCAGGTCAGTTTGAAAACTGCTGGAACAGGGTGTGTGTGTGTGTGTATGATTTTTTTTTAAATTATTTTATTAATTTTAATGAACACTTACAGAGATTTTGGATTTCCATTCATTCATTGTTGCACTTCTCTCCTTGCCCAGCCCTCCGCCCTCCCAGTTCGCTCCTCTCTTTGAAAAGCAAAAGAAAAATTCCTTCTTTGGTATACAATGCACCCCTCCCACTGCCCCGAGTACACTCCTATATATGAATTTATATATACATATGAATATTATAAATAATATATGAATGAATATTATATATAAATGAATTATATACATATATAAATAAATTTCAAGTAAAGTTTGTAATGAAAGGGGAAAATTGTTGGAATAAAATATCGCAAAACCTGGCCATGACCTCTAGGAAAACCTGTTATAAATATTTACAACTCAGAAAAAAGTAATCCTAGAACTACTGTAATCACACAACAAGATGACAGGTAATCACAGAAATATTTTCCCCCAATTGCTTTGGTCTTTCATTGAAAATCAGTAGAAATAGCAAATGTATTTAATGATGATAGTGGAAATGAAGAGAAAAGGGCAAGATTTCATCATTCAAATAGGCAACTAGCAAATAAGAAAGAGATGAGGAACCATAAATAGAAAGTTAATGGTTTTCTTAAACAAGTTCTTTCATATTAACATATATACTAAACATTTTAAAAAGAAGGAAAACTAATTGGTCAATAACTGCACCTAAAGACCAAAAAAGAATGAAAATACTAAATTTGGGATAAAAAATAAACACATATGTGAAATCAATACATGGTTATTGCTAGATGCTGTTGAGTATAAGCCCATAGTGCCCCAATGAACAACAGCTCTGAACCTTCTCCTTTCCTATGCCGTCCACACACTGCCTGACACACAAGAGTTGCAGCAATCCCTGTGTCAATCCACCTGATCAAATTCCTTCGCTCCTTCGCTGACCTGCCCTCTACATTTCCGAGCATCGTGTCCCTCTCCAAGGAATAGCCCCTCCTTACAACATGCCTCAAGTATGTGAGGCAAAGCCTCAGTTATCATTTTTGCCTCCAAAGAGCACTCCAGCTGCACCGTCTCCAAGACATATTTATTCATCCTTTCGACTGTCTATGAAATGTCCAACATTCTTTTCTACTACCACAGCTCAAAAGCAACAATTCCTTTTCTGTCTTCTCTATTCATTGCCCAGTTCTTAGATGCATAGCGAGTGACTGAGGCCTGAATCAGATGTGCCTTAGTCCTCAAACTGACATCGTTACTCAATAATTTGGAGAGGTTCCTAACTGTAGACTTTTCCCAGTGCAATATATCCCATGATTTCCTGACTGCAGGCACCAAGGATGTTCATTGTGGATCCAAGTAAGAACTTCGAAGAAAAAATCAATACAAAAGAAAAATTTACTTAAAGGAACTTTTTCTTTTATATTGGATTGCTTACAAAGTTTATATACATTGTGTTTCACACAGTCATTGCCATTCATGATATTTTATATCAAATTGATCAACATTGAACTATGCTCACCATGACCCTGTATGTCCAGATCCCTGCTGGGTCTTTCCCGTTTCCTTTATCTATTCCCCCTGCCCCCCACCAAATTGTTTGACCCTGTGGTCCCCCTACCAATCCTCACCCCTCTGTTCCTCCATTACCACCCCCCAAAAGTTGCTTTTATTTACTAAGTTCTGCCATAACAGAGATCCAAATGTACAGTTTTAACAAACAAATTTATTGTCCTACAATTTAGGAGATTAGAAGTCTAAATTCAGGCTCCTAGCTCTAAGGAACCATTTCCCTTCTCTGTTGGTACTGGAGGAAGGTTTGGGTTTCTGTCAATGTCCGTGGGTCTTGCATTTCTTCCTGGACTTTTCCTAGGGGAGTCTGGAGACATTGATCCACAGGGAGTGAGCTACAAAGCCAAGGACACCCCCTCCTTGGTGTTTGGAATCCCCTAGAGACTCCCTGGGAGAAAAATGAGCAATCCCTTCCCTTGAGATTTAAAGGTCCCTAGCTGTTTGAGACTTGGCTGTGAGTTGACGTCTACTCAGTGGTCACTGGACGGTCTGAGTTTTTAAAGTGTGTTTACCTGCGTGGGGAAGTTTTCCCCGCATGGACACCTGGATACAGAGGATGGGCTCAGCTCTCGGTTCTTCTGTCTCAGTTTCAAGAGGTACCCCTCCCACTTCCTCTTTAGGTCTATCCCTTGAGCAAAGTATATTACAAAGTGGACCACAGCCCAGGAAAGCACCTCTTCTATCAGACCAGGGTTGTGACCTAAAGACGTGCTGCATCCCAGGCCCCCCAAAATGACTGTCAGATCTCGTCTCTGATCACACAATACGGAATGACTACATTGTTAGATTAGACGCAGGAGTGATATCTATGTCCTAAACAACACTGCTTTGGAAACTATGAACTTTGAGAAACAGCGATAGTTATGGAAAAGCTTCAGGTCATTTATTCGTAGAGTTGCTATGAGTCATGCTCGGCTCTATGGCAATCAACAATAGCAACATATTATGCGGCATAGTTGTGAGGTGCCCTTAGTTCAAGTAGGAAGCACTGCAACTCTAAAAACAACAGACCTCAGCCCTGTCCTGCCCCGCCCATCGTCATTTCTCTGACATACTCAAGCACACTGTTGCAGTAGTTGTGTCAGTTCATCTGATTGAGGATCTCCGTCTCTTTTGCGAGTCTTCATTCTTCCAAGTGTGAGGTACCTCCCCAGGGAAGAGCGTCTCCTAGCAACATGTCCAAAGGATGTGAGAAAGCTTCATCTCCTTTGTCTCCAAGGAGCATTCACACTGCACCTTCTCCAAGACACACCTGCTTGTCCTTTTGGCCGTCCATGGGTTTTTACATGCGCACCTTCGGTGTTCTGGGATTCCCATTCTTCTCCATGTCAGCCAAAGATTTTATGAACCACACACACAGTCAAATACCTTTGTATAGTATAAAATACAAATCAACCTTTTTCTGGTATTTTCTACTTTCAGCAAAGCTGTGGTGGACATCAGCAATGATCTCCTTGGTGCCACAGCCTCCTCTAAATTCAGCTTGATCTTATGGCACTTCTCTGTAATCGAGACTTGGTTCCAGCTATATTTGGATGATCTTTAGCAAGATTTTTCTAGTGACTAAATGACTACAGCTCCCTAATTATTATTAAACATGAGTAAAGGGAAAAGAAATGCATTTTAAGAACGCCGGGCTTTATCTTGCTTCGTCCTCGTGCGCTCTGCCCTGCTGACGCCTGCTGGTCCTGGGTCAATCATCTCGATGACCCTCGTTCTCTTCGGCTGACTCTCTACCCTTCCCTGTGTGATGTCTCTCCAAAGTCTTGCTCCTTCTGATAGTATCCCATTGTTGTTGGTGTTTGGTGTCATCGAGTCAAGTGCAGATCATAGCAACCCTCTGAATGACAGATCTAAATTCTGTCCTGTGCTGCACCACCCTCATCAGTTCTCACATACGTGAGCCCATCGCTGTAGCCACCCTGTTACTCCAGCTCGTGTCTTTCTCTGTGTTTTGGTGAAGCGAAAGTCAGGGTGGGTATTAGGGAGCTCTGTGGCCAAGGCAAAGGCGAGCATGTCTGATGCACTCACGCCACTGAGCCGGTCTTTCTTACGGAGGGTCATCCTCTCTTTCGCTGACTTTCTAAGACTTCTCCTGACAACATCCAAGCATCTGAGATGCAGTTACCGAGCCTCTAACGAGCACTCTGGTTGCACTTCCTCCAAGATACATGTTCTTCCGGCTGCCACATCATAGTCCGTGCTCTTCACGGCCCCAGCAATTCAGTCATCAGCTCTTCTTCAACCTTCCTTATTTGTTGGATGACTTTTAGATGTGTATTAAAGCAACTGAAAATACTATGACTTACTTAGGTCAGGGGTGGAGTCTTACGTGGAATAAACTATTAAAAACTAAAACCTTATGAGTCACATCATGGAGAAATGATGATAAACATGCAAAATCACCATAATGTTTTGGAACTTAAACTGTTCACGTTATTATTGGAGATTTTAAACAATAAGGAAATATTCTTTTTAGCACGAGAGGGAAACAGAAGTATGGAGAGGAAGTATACATGTCTCTCTGAGATCATTTACATCTTTTCCAATGGATTCCGAATCAAGACTAAATGACCTATGTAAAATAGAAATCACTTATCATTCTTGTTCCTTAAAATCTGTTAATAATGATTATTATAATCACAGTTGTATTAAGTAGTTGTCAATTACGTGAGAGGTTAAAAGTTGGGTGCAGCCGGAGTGCTCTTTGGGGCCGGAATGATGAGGCTTTGCCTCACATGCCTTGGGCCTGTTGCTAGGAGGTGGTGTTCCTTGGAGAGGGACATGATGCTGGGAGGGAGGAGGTTTGGCGAAGGAGAGGAAGACCCTCAACCAGCTGGACTGACACAGTGACTGCTAGTGGGCTCTTGTATGTCAGGAAGTGTGAGGATGGCACAGGACAGAACAGAGTTCAGATCTTTTGCTTTTAGGGTCACTATGAATCATATTCAACTCAACGACACCTAATAGCAACATCAACCTGGAATTTACGTTATCATGTAGACACCCCGCCCCACTTTATCAATTTGTAGTCTAAGTTCTTCTTTAAAAGGAGAATGTGCTCAACATTTGAAGAAAGAAATCTAGGTGGGATTTTTATCAGGGCAGAAAATAACATCCTCTGCCACTCTTGACAATATACTTTCAATTTTGAAACCTAGAATTACAATAGTTTTGAGTGTAGTTCCATCCCATTACCTATTACCTAAATTTTATATAAAGATTGCTGCAAAGATGAGCGATTGATTCAGCAGTGTGTTGGCAAGAATAGAAAAAGATTTCTTTCTTCTTTACTGCTGGTTTTGTTTGTTTGGGGGTTTTATGGTTTTTTTTTTCTCTACTTTTTGCTTTTTTTATAAGAATAATAATTATTATTATAATCATGGACTTTATCTTTCTTGTATTCCTAGCAGTACTAGAAAAATTATCCCGAGTGCAATTTTAGAACAATGTTTGGGTACTGAAAAGGGACCTGAGGAAATCTGTGTCAGAAGAGCAACACTCTTAAAATTGTGAGTCATCTTTAATCAGAACGCTTAATTACTTGAAGGCCATTGGAGATCTCTGCTTTATCCCCGCCATCCAGGTATAATTTAGAGTGAGCAGCCTCGCAGAAGTGGGCACAGTTACAATGATGTATCTGACTTCTTCTGCAAGTGTCATGAGTCTCACTAATAGCTGGAGGGCTGAAGCTACCTAGGGGGTAAATTCGTTGATCCACCTATGGAGAAAAGAAATAGTAATGAATTGTGGTGTTACGGAACTGTTGTGCATAGAGTAGCTAGGACTTGCCTTCGATTGCCAACACATAAAGATAATGAGAACTAGAAATATTGAGCCTTTCCAGCATGTCTTTAGACAGATGCATCAGTCTGATTTTCTATCGTGTTGTCTCTGGACTCATTTCTGTCAAGCCCACAAGGCCGTGTTTTCTGACTATCGATTCTTCTTTGTTTCCAGTTTTTGTATGAGTACCATTCGTTATTGTTGATGCATCTTGAGATGTTTAATAAATGGCGGATTGTAGAATTTGGTAGAAATCTTCAATCTCTCTCTCTTTGGTCTTCTTGGTTAGTGGCTTACTTTAGAACAGCCGTAGTAACAAATGTCCTCACCTATCATATCACGCAGAGCATCGCACAGAACAGATCATGCAAATTTTGTTTATTTGTTTTAAAAAATGAGTATGAAGCCATCCATCTTCAATATGTCATTAGTGTCAGGAACCTCTCCAGAGTACTGAGAAGCAACAGCGTCAGTCTAGAGACTAAGGTGCGCCTGATCCAGGCCACGGTCTTCACAATTACTTGCTGTGGACAGAGAGCTGGACAATGACTGAGGATGACAAAAGAAGAATTGATGTCTTTGAGTTGTGGCGCTGGAGAAGAGCCTTGAACATACCATTGTGGACCACCAAGAAAACAAATAGGTCTGTCCTTGAGAGTATGGAATCAAGTTTCTCCCTGGAGGCTTGGATTTTGAAACTCTGTCTCACATACTTCAGGCATGTGGCCATGAAGGATCGATCCTTCGAGAAGGTCATCTTGCCTGGTAGGGTGGAGGGACAGCACAGGAGAGGAAGACCCCAGATGAGATGGATTGATACAGGAATGGGGACAGTGAAGTTAGGTGTCAGAATCAGTGAGACTGGCTCAGGACAAGACAGGCTTTAGAGCTGTTGTATATAGGGTCACTACGGGTGTCAGGTGATTCAGTGGCACATAACAACAACAACAATTTGTATCCACAAAGATAATTGATGTGACATCAATCTCTTTCTCACCCCTCCTGTCTCTCTCACTGGCATTGAGTCAGAACTGATGCATAGTTGTCCCTCCATGGAGTTTCTGAGCCTGAAAATCACGTGGGAGGCGATTATCTATCTCTCTCATGTGAAGTTGTCTGGATTAGAATCATTAGAAATACATGGTCTGGGGTTTGGATTGGCAGCACCGCTTCCTTGGATCTCTGTGGTGGTGGTGGTGGTGGTGGTGGTGGTGGTGATGGAAGTGGTGGGGGAGGGGGCGGTGGTGGAGGGGGCGGTGGGGGTGGAGGTGGTGGTGATGGAGGAGGTGGTGGTGGAAGTGGTGGTGGTAGAGGAGGAGGTGGAGGAGGTGGTGGTGGTGATGGAAGTGGAGGTGGAGGTGGTAGACACCATTGGGCTGAGCACAGCTCCTTGTGACTGTAAACTAATAGGAACCCTTTCCTGTCCTGTGTCATCGTCCTCGTCTCTAACATACTCGAGTTCAATGCTATGGTCATTGGGTTAATCCTTCTCATTTAGAGTCTTCCTTTTTTTTTTTTTTTCATTGACCCTCCACCTGAACAAACTTGATGGCCCTTTGCAAGGAATGGCCCCTTTGAACAACATGTCCAAAGCACGTGCAATAAAGTTTCACAGTCATAGCTGACCTCTCCCAACTCCTCAGTGCGGAACTCTCCCCACTGGCGACACTCACAACACATAACCAGGTCTCATGTGGTCAGATAGATCTCACTCCTACACCTCTTTGCACTAATCCCAACACCAGTCTTACTTCTCTGCTGGGTCTAAAATTCATTGCTTTAGAAGTGACACATAACTGACCCTCCAGCAGTTTTTCAGAGGCTGTGAATTACATGGAAGGAGTGTGCTTGTTATTCTACTGAAAAGCAGCCAGGGGAATCGAACTACCTGCCTTTGCATCAACAGCACAATTCCTTACCATAGGCCACCAGTCATTGTTGGGCACCATTGAGTCATGTCGGACTCACAGAGACCCTGTGACTACGGACCTGAACCCTGTTCTACATATCCCAGGGATAGCCACCAGAGCTCCTGAAAAAACATACGTTGTTGTTGTTGATTGCCTTCGAATCGAGCACAACTCATACCAACTCCATGAACAAAAGGCCTGAAGCACTTCCACAACCATCGTCATTTGTCAAAATGCATAGTTTCTGGAGGCATGTTGTTTAGGAGGTGAGTGCCACTCCTGCTATCATTTAATAGGGAGGTCTGGAGGCCTCATGGTAAGAAGCTGCACTGCAATCCTGAAGGCATGGGTTTGAATCCACCAGAAGCTCCCTGGAAAAATTATGGGCAATCTCCTCCTGTGTGACTTACTGCCTTGGGAAGCCAGCTGAAAAGTCAGCTAGGAGTTGTTTTCAACTTGACAACAACCTCACTGAATATTATATTAAGCTTAAAGTAAAATCAGTTCTTCTTTATTTTCCAATATATTTCATTTTATTAGCACAAAGTAGAATATAATAGCTGTTAGTGTTATTATCTTAACACACTTATTGGAGTTTAATTCTATTGCCTTACATTGTTAATACATAATAATGTAGGGATTAAATGAATTATGAATATTAAAAAGAAAAATGATATAATGGGTTATGCAAACAAGATTAAATCTGAAGCCTTATTTAATTTTGATGTGGTTTCCCCCCAAAAAAATATTTTCATGGCCTTAGTGTTTATATGAATATTGGAGTAGAAGCTCTGCTTCCTTTTAATAGTTACTCAAAGTAATACGGAGATAGAAAGGTCATTGGATTTTTCAAAGAAATACACATCAACCCTTCACACGTCTTTAAAAGGAATGGAGACGGGAAACTAGTTTGAATTTCTTTGGTTCATTTTTCAGTTCTAAGAGTCCACGAACCTCCCTCACTCTCCGCACTTGCATGGCGTATGAATGTAAATGGCTTCTTGTTCTGACGGCTGTGGTTCTGAAGAACATGGCTATTTATTCCAAAGGGGCATTTTTCCAGGCTACTAAGTTTTCTAGTCTTGAAATGATTTTTTTAATACATATCTGACCTTTCAACTGTCTAACCCCTGAGCACATAAACAATTTTCTCTTCGATTTCTCAAAATTGCTCTCACTGTATCATTTGTTTTGCTTCTGTGTGGACTCATTTCCCAAGAGGATGGCAAGAGCAGATGGAAGAATTAATGGGGAGAGAGAAGCTACATGTGTAAATTCATGATCCATAAAAAAAAATATTTCAAAATGATTGCATTTCCTCTGCACTGGAGAGTCCCAAGCCAGCAGTGCCTTCCCGAGGCTCCCTCGACACTGCTTATCCGAGTCTAAGTGTGCAGATTGGCTAGAGGACCACAGCTTACCGGTTCCAGGATAGCTTTTTGATTTCATTTTGCAGTTAACGACCTAAATACTAAAAGTCTATATATCAGTAAACATCAATTTAGCCTCTCGATATTATCCTGTCTGAGTTTTCTAAATGTTGTTGTTATGTGCTGTCGAGCCACCTCTGATTCATAGAGACCCTCTTCACAACAGTCCTAAACCCTCCTCTATCCCTTGCCAGTCTCACTGTCTCCGACACACCTACCCCCATTGCCCAAGTCACTGAATCAATCCATCTGATCGAGGGTCTTCCTCTCCTGTGCTGTCCCTCCACCCTCCCAAGCATGACATCACTCTCCAAGGACTGGTCCCTCCTTACAACATGTCCAAAATATGTCAGATGAAGCTTCAGAATCCTTGCCTCAAAGGAGCCGCCTACTTTAACCCTCTTCAGTATGAACCTGTTCGTTTTCTTGGCAGTCCATGGTATATTCAGTACTCTTCTCCAGCACCACAGCTCAAAGGCATCAATTCTCCTTCTATTGTCCCTAGTCATCGTCCAGCTCTCTGATGCATAACAAGTGATTGCAGACCATGACCTGCATCAGGCACACCTTAGTCTCCAGAGTAACACCATTGCTATTCAGTACTCTGGAGAGGCCCCTAACAGTAGACTTTGCTAAATATAGAGGCAGTA
The DNA here is from genome assembly GCF_000299155.1 of Elephantulus edwardii. NCBI lineage: Eukaryota > Metazoa > Chordata > Mammalia > Macroscelidea > Macroscelididae > Elephantulus > Elephantulus edwardii. Next base: position 2,228,764 of record NW_006400015.1, read on the forward strand.
TTTTATTGAGTGAGTGAAAGCTGAATGTAATGTAAGCCACACATTTATACTCTTGTCTAAACTGTACTCCTGCGGCATTCTCATCCAGCTGCCACCCACTGCTTAGCTCCTGCAGGCGTCTTCATAATACTACCTTTATGCTGTTGTGGTTGTCAGGTGCTGTTATATCGATTCACGTGTACAACAGGATGAGCCTGGCCTGCACCATCAGCAGTCTCGGTTTTCTTAAGTACAGGTTGTAGTCATTGTGCCGGTCTAACTCTTTGAAGGCTGTGCTGCCTGTTGTCAGACGTTCTCTAGATACAGACATGCACAGTGACGCTGTGAACAACAGATCTGAAGCCGCCCTACCTTGTCCCTTCCTCACCATCCCTGATGGGCTCAAGGCCACTGATAGAGTCACTGTGTCAGTCGACCTTGTTGAGGGTCTTCCTCTCTTTCTGTGAAACTTCATTTTCCCCAGCATGATGTTGTGTGTCTACGAAGAGAGAGACCCTTCTGACAGTATTGCCAAATAATTAGAGACAAAGTTTCACCAGGCTTCTAAGGAGAACCCTTCGAACACTTTCTCCAAAATGTACCTGTTTCGTGGTGTGTGTTTTGTTCGTTTGGCTGTGTATGGGATGCTCACCACATCTCTCCACCACCACCATCACTTAAGGCAGCAACACTTCTCTGCCATCCTTCTTCACCGTCTGACTGTCACATGCTTGGCAAACAGTTGAAAAGATTACAGTTTGGATCAGGTTTTTAGAATGACATTGTTGCTATTTGGAACTTAAGAGAGGTCCTTGATAGCAGATTTTCCCAGTGCAAGACATCTTTTGAGCCTTTAAATGCTAGTAGCAAGGGTGCTCATTGTAGATCCAAGGAAGACAAAGTTGCCTACAATTTGTCTATAATTTCAATCTTTTCTCCATCTCTCAGGATATTGCTTGCTTAGCCGAGTGGCAAAGGTTTTTGTTTTCTCAGTGTTGTAATGTAACACGTATTGAAGGCTGATGCATTTGGTCTTCTGCTGCTGGTGCTTCAAGTACTCTTCACTCTCTGCACATAAGGTTTTGGATCAGGAAAAAGAATTTCTAATCACACACACACACACACACACACACACACACACAAACACACACCGCCTCCTGTTTTCTGTGTCCATTTAGAACACTTCATAAGCATGTAAATTTTCTCATATTTTTTAACAACAGTTTTTTCCTTCTATATTTTTAATGGACAAGATAATTAGAAAAGAACTGCTTTGATTCATAGAAGTGTAAAAACTAATAGCATGCATATACACACAATATTAAAATGTATTACCATTTTTATTTGTGTTGACACCTATAAAAATGTGATCTGCACATTCATTTACAAAGGAACATGTAAGAGCCACTTGCTTTGATTTCTTCAACCCATAGAAATGCCTCTGGCAGAATGTTGAAATTCATCTGGGCAGGATCTTATAATTGGTTACCCCCACGGCCACCCGGCTTAGCTTTCCAGCGTCCTTCTTGACTTTGACCTTCCTTGGTGTAAGTTTCTCACTCCTTTGAAGAGCCTCCCAATGACAAAGTTTGTCTGAACAGTGAACAAAACAACAGATAAATGAGAAGAAACCCAGAATATATAGCTACGCCCACCTGTGGGCTGGGAGTCCTGGTGGCCTCGTGACGAGGAGTGTGCTGTCTATCTGAGGGCACGTGATTCCAGTTAACCAGACTCTCCGTGGAAGAAAGATGGACAAAATGCTCCGGGGTGACTCGCAGCCTCTAAAATTGCACTGCAGGGCCAGTAGGAGTCAGTCGCAATTTTATCATATGTAACAACATCACAATATAACTATGGATGGATGCCATTTGCTGATGCAGTTACCAAAGAAAACAACAACAGCAAAACAATTCTGCCACCTGCCACCAGGAAAACCACTCTTGGAGACAAGGGTTAGAGTGGGAGAGTAGAAGGTTTATCACATGTGCCAGCGTCTAGCAGAGCTTTGGTGGCTTAGTAGTAAGAACCTGCGCTGCAATCCCGAAGGCATGCAGTTCGAATCTACCAGATGCTCCGCAGGAGAAGGATGGACAATCTCCTTCCAGGTGATTAACTGCCTCTGAAAACTCACTGGATTATCCGCTATGGGTCAGTTCCAACTCGAAGGTACTCAACAACAGCAGCATAGAAGAGGCAGGAGCTTCTCAAGTCTGTCTTAGCAAGGAAATATTCTGAGAGGATGTCTACAGGCTAGGTCAAGTTAGAGGGAAGAAGGCTTTTTAATTCAGCACCTTTAGGAGATAAATGCATGATTATCTTCTGAAAAAGAGAGGCTATGTGAATCAGAAAGTGCACAGAGCAGGCCCTAAAACGACGTCCTTCCAGCTAGCTGTCGAGTTCATCATGGGACATTTCCAAGATACAATCTATGTGGTTAAGAACTTGATCCTCAGGGCATGTGCCCTTTCAAGATGGCTGCACTCCAGATGGTGACAAAGGGCTCACTCAAAAGACACTGAAAGGTCTTTCCTAGTGGGGAGGGAAGACCTGCAGGTGCCTGGACACCTCCTGTAGGAAATGTTCCTGGGCCTTGAGAGGCCTGTATTAACTGTAAGATGTGTCCCTGGGCCTCATGAGGCCTGTATTATCTGGTGGATATGTCCCTTGCTAGGCCTGTATTAACTGTAAAATGCGTCCCTGGATCTTGCGAGACCTGTATTAACTGGTGGATGTGTCCCTGGGCCTCACGAGGCCTGTATTAACTGGAGGAAATGTCCCTTGCGAGGCCTGTATGAACTAAATGCTGGTATTTCTGGTAATAGCTGTCTCAGGGGATAATACCTTGATTCTGCACATCATATAAAGAATGAAATAGAAAAATAAGAAAAATCTGTGAGTCAAAGCAAATGTAGTAGTGATTCAGGTAAAGCTTTAAAAGGTTTTCCTTGCTGTTTATTGAAAAGGTCGTCTTTGGTTAAGGTCAGAAGGTCCTGTTATTAAGTTAACTGCAGGGGGTGAAGCTATGCTGTATATTGCCTCGTGGAGAAAGAACCCACACAGTTAAAGGATTTAAACTGGATAAGGAGATAGTTCTCTAAATCATCCTTCTAGGCTAAGAGGATAAGGACTGATAAGAAGTCTTCATTCAATTGTCCTTCTTTACTAAAAGGACATCTCTTCTCTTAAACTATTATTACAGAAATGTTAGTTTGCTTTCCTGCTTGATTCACTAACATCAAAAAGAAAATACCTATGAGCGAGCACTACTCCACAGGACTTAAGTCAATTCTATGATGGTACTGATGAATTATTTCCCTTTTCTGTAACTTAGATGTACAGAGGAAAATGAGCTTTTCCAAAAGTGCAGTGTAGAACCTTATGTGAGTATGGAGGGATTTTGAAAATATGCTGGAGTCACTTTTGAACTTGCAAAATCAGCTTATCCCAGTACTATTTAACCCTTGATAGCTAATAAAAGTTTCCATCACAAATGTCACTGTTTTCCATGTAACACTGGCTTATATTACTAGTCATTTCAGTCTTGAGCCTAGTTTATGCAAAGAACTTGTACAATGAAAATGATGCTTATAGAAGGAAAGAGTCACTGTAAAAGATCATTATAATGGTCTTTTATAATTAATAGGGAGCTTTAATTGTTTTTGGTCAAATATTCTTTTAAGTGGTATAGCACTGGTCTGTCCATTTGCTGTACCGGGGTGACTCGTGGTTGCTGTGATGCTAAACACTGTCAAACTGATGTGTCAAATGTGCTACTGGTCACCCATGATGGACAGTGATTGCTGGAGCTCCCCTATTAAAACAAGCGTGGAAGAAGGAGTGGCATCCACTTCCGAAATAGCTTGCCTCCGGAAACACCATGAACTTGGAGAAACGATAAAAGCTGTACAAGTGTTCAGGTCTTTCATAGTGTTGCTGTGAGTCGTCTACGACTCCATGACACTTAACAACAGCATGTGGTTCAAATCCACCAGCTGCCCCACACAAGAAAAATGTAACACCTGTCCCCATGCAATTAACTGTTTCTGAAAACCTGCTGGCGGGTCAGCCATAGGTCCGTTAGGACTCAATGGTATACAACCACAACTCATGCCCTCAGAAGGAGACCCGGGAGGCTAGTGCTAAGAGGCTGCGCTGCAATCCCAAAGGCTCGCAGTTCAAATCCACTAGCTGCTCCACAGGAGACGCATGGAGAGTCTTCTCCTGGAGGGTTAACTGCCTCTGACAACCTGCTGGAGGGTCTGCAATGGGCTCGTTACAACTCCAGGGTCCACAGCAACAACGTGTGGCCTGATGGGTAAGGAGTAGCAATGTCACCCTAAAGGCAGGTGGTGTGAATCCACCAGCAGTGCGATGGGACAGAGATGAACAATCCTTATGTTATTTACAGCCTCTGAAAAGGAGACACAAGTCCCAAGTCAATGAAAACGAGCTTGGCTGGTGGTTTTATGCTTATTGGTTTTGGCCTTTTATAAATCAATGAGTGGAAAATAGAAGAGAACAGGTACTTAGTGACTATGTTAACTATTGGTGGATATGCATGAGAATCAACAGAGATCACAAGTAGCGACAGTATCTACACCCTTATATATTATCACCAGCTTCTTAGCTGGAAAACACTGAAGCTATCCACGCTTAAGTCATGAACCAGTCAAATAATCACAGCATCTCTCTTGTAATCAGCAGTTGAGTGACTGCATTAGCCTATGGGTCTATGGCAGGGATAACATTAACACAGATACAGTAAAAGAATAAATAGAATTATCACATGGCTGATGTCATCATCTATCCTCTTGAGTTGTTCATGCATGTTGGTAAAATATCGCAAACTTGATAAATTAATACACACAGCTCAATGTGTGCCACATAGAAATAATAAAACATTAACAAGACATACCGGAATGTAAACACTTACTTGACATAACCACGAAACTAAAATTGTGAGGAATAAGTGTAATGGTAAAGTACCATCAGGTTGAAAGCAATGCATAGCTGACCCTCCAGCAGGTTTTCAGAGGCCGTAAATCCCATGGGAGGAGATTGTCCCTCCTTCCTTAAAGCAGCTGGTGGACTTGAACCACATGTGGCCTGATAGGGGCCATCAAGTTAATGCTGACTCATGGTGACAGTAAACAGTAAAAACAAGTATTTCCTGGGTTTCAAAGATAGAATTTGTACAACTCAAACTGTGTGGTACACATTAATTAACAATCTGTGCAATTTAGTATATTTTAAAGTCATCTGACATTTCTTAGTCACTTATTTTCCACTTCAGAAGAAACACAGAAGCCCCGAAGAACAAGGTTTCTCTTGGAGCAGAAAGGACTATGCTATGTCACTCTGTCTTCTATCCTTCAGAGAAGCAGTGGGAATAAAAGCTGGATGGAGTGAGGAGGGCTCGAATTTTCTGGTATCTAGACCCTGTGTCCGTGTAAGTCAAGTCTTCGTTAGCTCGTGCTCTGAGAGACCACCATCATTTACCTTTCTGTCAGACGGTGGTGACCTGCATGTAGCTGTCATGCTGGCAGCTATAGCACCAGTATTTCACACACCCATGGTTTTAACAGAATTTCCAGACCATCAATTAGAAAGGCTGGTCAAAGAGGTAAAATACAAAGAACAGGAAGTAGTAAATTGCTGGTGAAGATCTTCCAAAAACGAGCTAGAACAACACATTGACAGAAAACCGCCAGAAGTGCAGGATGGGTTTAGATGAAGCCACGACACTGAGGTTATCACTGCTGATGTCAGATGGATCTTGACGGAAAGCATAGAATACCAGGAGAAGGTCTGTTTGTGTTTTATTGACTCTGAAAAGGCACTTGACTGTGTCAATCATAACAAACTAGACTAACATTGAAGAATATTAGAATTCTAGTACTGTTAATTGGAACAGTAAATTGTGCATATTCCTAGAGAAAGAAGCTGTTTCATGAACAGAACAAAGAAACATCGTATGGTTCACATTGTAGCATTAGGAAAGGTGTGTACCTATTAGGGCTGTCTTCTTCCTCCCAAACTATTCACTTTGCATGCTGAGCAAACCATTTAAAAAGCTGCACTTTATGAGGACTGGAAGAAGATTCATCATGAGCCTTGGTTATGCACATGACACAGTCCTGCTTGCACAAGGTAAAGAGGGCTTGAGGTACTTTCTGCAGAGAATGAAAGACTATAGACAACTTCAATATGTATTACATTTCAACATTAAGATGACAAAAATCCTCACGACTGGGTGAAGAAAGTAACAAGTTGCATTTAGAAATTTAATTCGTGTATTCTGGTGCTGACTAATGTACATTTTGCATCTCATTTTTTTAAATAAAATATAATTAATATTATATATAGAAACATTTTACATAAACATACATGTTGTTGTTTTTGTTATGTGCTGTTGAGTCGCCTGTGATTCATAGTGACCCTATGTACAACAGCCCTAAACCCTGCTCTATCCCTTGCTAATCTTATTGTCTCCAACACACCTATCCCTGTTACCCCACTGACTGAACCAATCCATCTCATCGAGGTTCTTCCTCTCCTGCACCATTCCTCCGCTCTCCTAAACATGACGTCCCTCTTCAAGGACTGGTCCCTCCTTGCAACATGCCCAAAGTATGTCAGATGGAGCTTTAGAAGCTTTGCCTCTAAGGAGCAGCCCAGCTTCACCCTCTCTAGGACAAACATGTTTGTTCTCTTAACAGTCCATGGTATATTTAATATTCTTCTCCAACACCACAGCTCAAAAACATCAACTCTCCTTCTATCATCCATAGTCATTGTCCAACTCTCTGATGCATATCAAGTAATTGTGAAGACTATGGCCCAGATCAGGTACACTTTAGTCTCCAGACTGACATCATTGCTCTTCAGTACTTTGGAGAGGCTTCTGACAGCAGACTCTCCCAATGAAATTAGTCTTTTGATTTCCTGACTGCTGGTGCCAAGAATGTTGATTGTAGAGCCAAGCAAACTGAAGCTGTCAACAATCTCAATCTCTTCATTATCTATCATAAAGCTGCCAATCAGCCCAGTGGTGAGAATCTTTGTTTTCTTGATGTTGAGCTTCAATGAATATTGAAGACTGCCATCCTTGACCTTGTGCAGCAAGAGCTTCAAGTCCTCCTCAGTTTCAGCAAGCAGGGTTGTATCATCTGCATAGTGCAGATTGTTGGTGAGTTTACCTCCAGTCCTGATGCCACACTTCTTTTCATAGAGCCCAGCCTCCTGGATAATCTGTTCTACATATAGATTGAAAAGGTATGGAGATAGGACACACCCTTGACACACACCTTTCACAATTTTGAACCATAGAGTGTTTCCTTGCTCTTTTCTGACTGCTGCCTCCTGGTCCAAGTATAGATTTCCTATAAGCACAATCAAGTGTTCTGGGATTCCCATTCTTCTCAGAGTCAGCCCCAGTTTGTTGTGATCTGCACAGTTAAATGCCTTTGCATAGTCAATGAAACACAGATAGATGTTCCTCTGCTACTCTCTGCTTTCAGCCAAGATCTATCTGACATTAACTATAGCAAACATTCTTTATGCTTATATATGAAATAAGAAGATAAAATATTCGAAAGGAATTGATAGACGTTAGCATTGAAATAAATAATGTTGCTAAGTGCTATTAAAAGCAGGCATGGCATCCAGTTCCTAAACAACACGCCTCTGGAAACCCTATGAATTTTGATAAGTGTCGGTAGTTTTAGAGGGGCTTCAGGCCTTTTGTTTATAGGGTCGCTATGAGTCATGCTCAACTTGAAGGTAATCAACAACAACACTGAGTCGTGTATGACTCATAGTGACCCTACAAACAACAGGCCTGAACCCTCTTCTAAGCTGTGCCACCCTCAGCGTCTCTGACACACTGGAGTGTATTGCTTCAGTCACCATGTCAACCCATCAGTCAAGGGTCTTCTTCTCTTTCACTGGCGCTCTGTCTTTCCAAGCATGATGTCTCTCTCCAAGTAACACTCTCTCCTAGAAATAGATCAGAAATATGGAAGACAAAGCTGTGTCTTTTTTTGTATTAAAGTTGGAGAAAATCAATCATACACAACATAATCTGAGGAATTTACACAAGACATGATTGTTGTTGTTGTTAGGTGTTGTCATTATGACTCTCAATGACCCTATAACAGCCAACTTGGTCCTTGTCTTATCTTTGCTGCCCTCAGAATTTCCGACACGTTGAGCCCCTTGCTGAGGTCACTGTGTCAGTGCGTCTCGTGTGCGTTCTTCATCTCCACTGGTTCTCTATCTTTCCAAGCATGGTGTTCCCGCCCAAGGAATAACCTCACTTAGCTGGATGTCCAAAGTACAAAGGATGAGTCTACACCAGAAGAATTGATGCCTTTTGAGTGGTGGTGCTGGAGAAGCACACTGGATATCCCATGGTCTGACCAAAGAACAAACAAATGTCTTAGAAAAAAGTGCAGCCTAAGATACAATTACCCAAATTCACTAAATACCACATTTATAACACATTCTTCTTGAGTTGGGTGGCATGAGGAAAAAAGGTCTTGGTGAGCAGGAGAAATACTGCAAGAGAGAGTATATTTTCCTTGATTTAAACAAACCCATTGCCTTCAAATAAGTTACAGTTCACAGGAACAGTGTAAGGCATAACAAACTATATGAAGTTTGTGAGTGTGAAATAACACTGCTAGAGGTGCCTCTGAAGGAAAGACTGGAGAGTTCAAACCACCAACATTTCTGGTTAGCAGACAAACATCGAACCCAGTGTGGCCCCAAGATTCTAGCCTCTGGACTTAGAAGTTCTTAGCAAGAGATACTTTTTTATTTTCTTTTAAATCTTGGTTGCCCGCAAGTTGACTACAATTTATAGCAAGCCTATGAATAACGGATCGGACTTTGGCCCATCCTGGTCATCCTCACAGTCTTGAGGTCCATTGTTTTGTTTTTGTTTTTATTAATGATTGTTTGATGCAAAATATATGTATTTTTACAGCATATTCTTTCAATTTAATATGTCCCCATTCATCATTGTTGCACATTTTCCTACCTGCCCACCCCTTCCCCAGTTAATTTTTCTGTTTGAAAAGAAAGAAAACAATATTTCATTGTTATACAATCCTCTCCCACAACTCCACAGTCCTCTTTATTATGCATCTCTTTTTCTGTGATCTTGTCATGAAAATAATACCTAATCCAATGTTCCTTTAAAACATTTCTCTCTCTCATCTGTTTCAATGAAGTATACATTATTTATGCCCTTTCTTCTTAAGTTCCCTCCAACTCAGATGTCAGTGCCGTTTTACAACAGTGGCACTATGCACTATTTGTCCTTTTGTGACTGAGATATTTCATTCAGCATAATGTCTTCCAGGTCCATTGTGATAGTCACTGTGTCAAGATATCTCATAGACAGTGTTCTCTCCTTAACTTCTGACTTTCTGAGAATGATATCCTTGCCCAAGGGCTGACCCCTCTTAACAACATGCCCAAGATATGTGTGATGAATTTTATCATCCGTATCTCTCAGGAGCTCCGTGGTCACACTGGACTTCCTCCGAGACAGCTATGCCTTTGACAATCAATGCTTAGTTCAATACTCTCTGCCCACAGCACAATTCAAAGGCATCAATTCTTTCTTCTATTTTCATTGCCCAACTTTCATACAAAGTGATAGAAAATATTGTGGCTTGGACCTCAATGATTAAACTAACATCCTTACTCTTCAGTTATTTGAAAAGTTTGTCCAGAGCAGATTTTCCCATTTCAACATGTCTTTTGGTCTTGACTGTTGTTACATGAGTGTTGATTCTTAACCCTAGTAAAACGAAATTGCTCACCACGTCAATCATTTATCCATCATAATATTGCCTGTCTGTCCAGTGGCGAGGATTTTTCTTTTCTTGATGCTGAGATTTAACCCATATTGAAAGTTGTAATCTGATTATCTTCCATAAGTCCTTTAAGTTGTCTTTTTTAACAACCAGTGTTGTCTGGTCTACACAATGAAGGTTTTTAATGCTTGTTCCTCTAAACCTGATGCCACAGTCATCTTCATATAGTGCAATTTCTTGAACTATTTGCTCAAAATACAAATTGAATAGGAATAGAGAAAGGATAAAATTTTGACCCACAACTTTCTTGATTTTAAACCATGCAGTATTCACTTCTTCTGTTTAGACAACTACATCTTTATGTACATATAGGTTTTTCATGAGCACAATTAAGTGTTCTGATATCCCTTTTCTTTTCAATGTTAGCCATAATTTGTTATGGTCCACACAGTCAAACATGATGGCATATTCAATGAAACACAAGTTAATATCTTTCTGAAATTCTTTGCTTACAGACAAGATCCAGCTGAAATGAACATTGATAATCTTTATACCATGGACTTTTCTCAATTCAGTTTGATTTTCTGGAAGTGCTCTGTCAGTATATTGTTCCAGCCATTTTTAAACAAATTTCAGCAAGATTTTATTTGCTTGTGGTATTAATGATACTATTCTATAATTTCCACATTTTGTTGATCACCTTCTTTTAAAAAAAAAGTTAGTGGGAGCATGAATGGGTCTATTCTAGTTATTTGACCAGATTACTGTCTTCTAAATACGTTGGCACAAGCTAATAATGCATATGTTTCTAGAAACAATTTATTTGTCTTTTATCCATTCCTGGCACCTTATATTTTTATCAGTACAGCTAGAACTTCTTCCTTCATTACAACTGGTTCTAGCTTTATCATACATCAACTTCTAATATGGTTCTATGCCAACAAATATTGTTTTTATACAGTGAATCTGTGAATTCCTTCCTTTTGGTGTTTCCTGCATCAGTCTAAAAGTTTGCTTATTTTATTCCTTCTTGAGATATATTTGGCTGTTCCAGTTGTTTATTAAAGAGTTACATTTACCACCAGAAAGACTATCATTGTGATTCTGACTCAGGATGTTAACTGTTGGGCCAGGTGGCAGACAGGAGTGGTGGACTGATTTCCACATAGAATCTGCAAAAGTGACTGTCTCTTAATTATTGGATTTGTTACTTGGATATCTGGAATATTTTTATTAATTTGGAATATGAATTATATGCCTTTCTGGATTGGAGTATCAGTGACTGCCATGGGAAGTACTGTTTCGACCATTACAGCTCTGATATGCTTTAATGACCATAGAAATGTGTATGAAATGTCTCTTCAGCTTTTGAGAGTCCAAGGAATGAAATAACCCAACATGCAGTGGCGGCTGAAGCAGTAGAGAAATGGATAGGTACCACCTCAGCAAACGCTTTGTTAAACCTTGATGTCTTTGATCCTTTAGACTTTAATGTCTCTTGAGCATTTTTTGAAGTAAAATAAGCATTGCCTTCTAAGAAGGAAAATAAAATGCCTATTTAAATGTTAACAACTTTCTATTTTTCTAGATTCATTTTTTTTTTACATTTCATGTTCCAATTACTATTGGATATTTTTCTGCTCATTTTTTAGTGCATTCTGACCTGAGAAGTCATCCACTGGCATTAAAGTCAACAATATTCCTCTGTTGTTCTTGTGTTGTCAAAGACCTGCTGGTAATTGAAATACCAAAGGCATAGCTTCCAGTATCACAGTAACACACAAGTCAACCCAGTACAGCAAGCTGACAGATAAATGTCGGACACATAAGAGCAAACTGTAAAATAAATAAGCATCACGAAACAAGCATGCATGCTGTGGGGAATAGAAAGCAAGCTGTCTGGCTCTGGAGAGTGTATCTGCCATCCCAGTGGAAACAGTGGTGTTGGGCTTCTGTCTAAGTGGGAGAAAACAGGACATTTAAGCACAGGGTCATGGACATCTCTCACCAAAGGCCAGAGAGAGTAGAATAGCACAGCCCCTCATGTCCCCAGAGTAGAAAACAGATAAAGAACCCATGGTCCATGGTGCCACTACAGCCACACCAACAGCAAGAGGTTTGTCTATTCGTTGCTGACTCACAGACTCACATTTGTGGTACTGAGAATGGAGTTTGTTAGGGAACTAAGTGGGTGCAGCAAATCATATCACATAATACAAATCCAGGCTTTAGCCCAACAGCTCCAAGGCACAATTCCTCCATAATTTCAGGCTCCAGTTTCAATTCAGCAGTCAAATCCAAATCATCCAGCAAAGTTTGCTCCATAGCAGTAAATAAGTCACCTTCTCCTTTCAATATGCAGCAAGAAGACCCAACCTATAACTGGGGCCAGCACCAAGGAAAGAAGCCTTGGGACTCAGTTTCTGCACAACAATCCCACAGTCTCTCCACTACCTAGTTCTCATTTTCACCAGTGTTTTGCTACCACGAGCCTTGCTCATCTCAAGTCTTGCTGTCCAATGTGGGAAACACTCTTTCTCCTTTCCTAGTCCGACAGCTGTTGATGCTTTGCAAGATCATGTGTCTGCAGCTAAGATAGCTAGAGACCAGAGAGGAGTAATAGTAATGGAAAAAAGAAAAGCCAACTTTAATCCTATATGATTAATAAAATAAATACTTCATCACAAAATAAAGTTAGTCAATGGCTAGAAAAACCATTTGAACAATAAGCCTTTAAAACCACACGGGTATATTAAACCAAATCATTGCTTCAAACTGACTCGTGCCACTCTCTTTAAGTTCATCATTACCTCCAGGATTGATCTTCAAAGATTCCATTTCAGTTTGACAAGTTATAATGTTTCTTAATTTATAAAACTTGAGCATTCCACTTTATCATTATCAATGGATGTTTGTAACTCTTCCTTCTTATTTGAACCACATAGTTATCAACAAATGAAGCTACACAAGACGTTACTCAATCCATACTCTTCAAGTTGACTCTATATTTTGGGGGTTTGGGGTTGCATAGTGGGTGAGACATTGTGCTGTCAACTCAAAAGTGAACAGTTTGAATCCACCATCTGCTCCTCACAAGAAATATAGACAATCTCCTGCACTGCAAATACAGCTTTTGAAAACCCACTGGAGAGTTAACTGGGTTGGTTTCGACTCAACGATAATGAGTTGTTACTACTCTGAAGTGGTAACTCTTCTCTCATCATATCAGTGACTTCCAACATGATTGAACATTGATAGATTTCCAGTGCTAGAACAACAACAACAAAAAAAAACCTTTTGTTAATGATAAAATTTTAATTAGCTAATTTTTTAATTAAATAATCAGACTGTTTTTCCTAGACTTAGTTTGGAAATTCTACTTAAACTTGTCCATCTTGAATAAGTTACTAGTATTTATATACCAGGGGTGTACCTTTCATCTTGATAGCAACGGTGAGTCACCACAGTACAACAAAGTGAGACAGGTGGAGAAAACTAATAAATGAATAAGTTCCTGGTTAGTACAAACAGTTTGACTTTGACTAGCAGGTTAAATCCACCAAAGAACAATACAGATTAAAGTTTTGGTGATCTGCTTCCAAAAAATTATAACCAAGAAAATCCTATGTCTTCTACTCTGTAACACAGGGTTGCTATGTGTTGAAACAGACTCCAACAACAGGTAGCAGTAAAATACTTTATGATAGTGTGTGTAATAAAGATATAAAATATTAAAATGATATGTAGAGTAAATGGGATTTTTCAGTCTTTTTAAATGAAAACCCACACGAATAAATATGAATTTTATATATAATTATACTATATATCTGTATTTATATCTATATATCTATATCTGTGTCTATATATCTATATCTATGTCTATGTCTATATCTGTATCTATATCAACTATATATTTATATCAACTATGTCTGTATCATCTATATATGTCTATATCTTTATATATCTATATCTCTATATCTCTGTATATCTATATGAAGGATTGGTCAATGGCAAAGTACACAGATATCTTGATTCTTCTCTTATATAAAAAATAAACAAAAAAATGTACAGTTTCGAAAGACATGTAGAAATTCTGAAGTGGGTGTGTGTAAAAATTTGCAAGGCCAGTGTTTTCCAAATCATTATATATAAAGAGGCAAATGTCGTCCTATCAATAATCTTGCCCTTCAACATGTGTTCTCTGGTTTCGTCCATGGTACCACTATCTTTCTCACAGAAAGTATTGCCATTGTTCTTATTTTCTGGATCAAATTTCCCAAATCAGTAAGTCATTATGATCTTTCAAATCTTGACCTTTAACATATCTTTAATTTATCTTCTTAAATAAGAAGATATTAATATTGCCAATTTATGTTCACATCATCCTATCTTACCTTGATTACTTCAACTATCATATAAAACTTCTGTGTAGTGTAACTCTCTTTTAAAACATTTCTCTTCTTTGTTCTTGCAATTTAACTTTCTAAAGCCTAAACCATCTCATGTCACTCCCCAGTTAGATTGATAGCCATGATAGTTTATTTTTAAAATATAATTGCTTACATTTATACTTTGTGCAATTCTGCCTGACATCTTCACTGACAATATAAAATAGTCCATAGATGAGCATTTTCAAGTATCACAAAGGTGATTGATAGAAGATGCAGTATTCTTTGTAGCTAAGGGAGGCTGCATTTAAAAGAAAAAAAAAAAGGATGATCAAATAGAATAGTTGACAGCTAACTTATTTTAAACTAAATTCAAAGAACTAAACTGTACTTTCAAAACCATTTCCAAAATATTTATTGTTAATGTCTTTCTTTTTCTCTAAATATTCAAAGAAAAATAAAGGTACTTCTATCAAAATGAGAACTTGAAGAGACTCAATAATTCTGTACATTATTTGCTTGTTTATTATAGACACATCATCCATCTTAGTAACATGCATAGTTTCTCTTCTAATTTATTTTTAGTGCTTTTCTTCAGCTTTATCATTATGATTGGTGGAGGATTCAAATTGAGAACAAATCATAGAATACTTATAAAGTCTCCACAATTCTGATTTCCCTTGTAGAAGAAAAAAATAATAAAATATGAGGATTTACATATCGTAAACATAGCCTCATTTTCAGAAAACTTCATAGCATAGTTTGAATAGTATAGGCTGTCAGAAAACATTAAGTATCAAAAAGAGGATACAAACTCAGGTTAATTGAACTTTAAACTCAACACCTAAAGGTGCTTACACTCTTTAGAAACAAGAATACTTCGAACTATCCAACATGCAAATGCTTATATTTTTGATAATTATTTATTATTTCTTGATCATGGTATTGTCATTCTAGATATGCTATTACTTCAGAAATCTTCTGTGTAAGCAGAGAATATTAGTTACTGACAGAAAGCAGAAAATGGGCCATGGAGGCACAGGGCCATAGTGTCCCTCTGAAACGGCCAGATGAGACTAGCACAGCCCCTCACTGGACCAGAGCAGAAAGCAGATAAAGAGCCTGTAGAACGGCCCCATGGTGCCTCAAGAGGCTCATTTATTTGTTGTTGACTCACATACTTACAGTTGTGGTACTGAGACCTGGGTTTATTGGGAAGTAAGTTGCAGAGTGGGAGAGGCAAAGAATATCTCACAATATAAGTCCAGGTTTTAGCCCAACAAACTCAAAGCACAATTCCTCAGTTGGTCCAGGCTCCAGTTTCAGTTATGCAGTCAAATACAAACTATCCAGCAAGATTTGCCTCAGAGTAGTTATAAGTCAGCTCCTCCTTCAAGCATATGGCAAGAAAAGCAAAACATTTAACTGTGGGCAACACAAATGCAAGAAGCCTCAGGTCACACTTTACCACAGTTTCTCCAAAGCCGTGCCACAGTCTCTCCACTACCACCAACAGGATCTCACCCCCAGATTCTCACTCTCAACAAGGTCTTGTTCTAGCCTCCTTCAAGTGTCGCTCAGCTCTTGCTGTCACAAGTCTCGATACTCAGTGTGGGAAACACTCTCTCTTATCCTCATCCCACAGCTGTTGATAATTTGCTAGACTATGTGTCTGCAGTTAAGGTAGCTGGAGACCAGACTAGGCTCAACATAATGGCTAAAAAAAAGGCCAACTTTTAGGCTAACACCTAAGTTACAAATTACATTTTCAGTTTGGGATAGATTACACAGGTTGAATATACTCTGATGAATGGCTCTAGTAGATTGTTGTTGTTAGGTGTCATAGAGTTCACTAGATCTCATAGCAACCCTATGACCAACAGATGGTAATGTTGCCCTATCCTGTGCCATCTTCATGATTTCTGCCATGCTCCACATACATCCCTTAGTCCAGACATTAAGGTGTCTTCCCTTAGTCGGCTAGCACACTTGGGTCAAGGCCTCTGGCTCTGGCTTTGTAGGGCTGCAATAGCAACTCAGCTTTATTTCACATCAGTCTCTGGATCTTGTTTGAGGCTGATGTTGCTCTTGTGTAGATGCTAGTATTACTAGTGCAGAAATCTTTGGCCCTGAAGGATATGCACTGCTGCTGCTTGTTGGTGTTAAGGGTTCTAATTTCTGATGCTGAAACTACTTGATTTAAATATAGAGGGATGGAGAGACTAGCCAATCCCCTACGGATAGACAAACACATCCTATTTATATGATCCTGCCCATCAGTGAAGCAAAGTCAACAGCTAAGAAATACATTTTGAACAAAAGCCCTTGACATAACAAGTAGTTATTTTCCTCCATCATTGAGGATTTTATTCTCTGGGTATGCATGATTATACAGGTGTACGTGGAAAACATCTAGCTATCAGTGAAATTGGCTCAAGATAGAACAGGGTTCAGAGCTGTTGGACATAGAGTCACCATGAGTCGCAGATGACTAGATGGCACATAACACCAACACAAATATCATCAGCACAGAGAAAAATCAAAGTCAAGAAAGTGTGTCTCCTTCCTCGTTTTCTCCCCCTCTGTCCTCTTGCTGGCTAATCCATAGCTGCACACCTGTGTAGGTGAAGAATCCATTCCTTTCTCATTCATCCTTTCTGTGTAGTAGTATTTCAAGAATGAATAGAAATAGGTATAATTTCTTGTTTTCTCTGGAACATAGTTGTAGTTATTATATCTTTTTTTTCACAGATTAACATTTAAATGTAAAAGTAAGTATAATTAGTAGGGTATGATTTAATTATGATTTCTAGAAGGTAACAAAATAGTAAAAATATAATCAAATGTTTGATACATTTTATTACACCTTATAGGTATAGCTTTATTGATATTCTACCATTAAAATAATCTAGTTGAACAAGCATACAGATCCCAAGAGTCTCTGCATTAAGGAAGAACATTGATTCAAATAACACTCTGAAAAGTGAGTATATATGCCCAGCATGTAATTGAAAAGCTTGTCTTTAGTGAATCATTGTTGTACCATGTTACCAACTGTAAAAACAAAGTCCATTCTTAAGTAGTTCATTAAGTTTGTTTGGGTTGTTGACTCTATTTTCCCCTGTAGTTTTTATTAAATTGATGTCAGTAACTGGCAAAAATATCAACCTGAGTCCTATATTGTTGCTGATGAAGTGCTCTTAAAGGAAGAAATTGAAGTGAAATATAATTTGAGGATTATTTGAAAAGGCATGCTGACTCCTTCATTCTGTAGAATAACAAAAAATGGCATATTTACTTTTTTAGAAGAGTCAATGGATGAATATGGGGTAAATAGAGTAAACAGCCATATTTTCCTACAATAGTTACATAAATGGCACCAACTGCTGACCTGATAGAAAGGTTATATTTTTGCTTCTTATGGAGTAAGATTGAGGCCTTTCAATGGTGAAGGTCATTTTCTATTTTCTGTAGTAGTATTTTGCTCAGTTTAAGCACTCCTACTTCCAGACATCAAACCGATTTCACAGTGTTAAGGGCCATTTGAGGATTGGGAAATGATATCTCTAAAACCGAAGAGAAGAAAATGTAAAATTAAATATCATTTCAGTAAATGAAGTCTCTGAAAGTGACAAGGAAACTCTTAAAAGAATGAGAGGAACGGTGGAGGAGGATCTGTAGCCCTACTTTGCCATCAGGTCTGTGCTCGGGGATAGAGAGCAATCTCATCCACAATTCACAGCCTCACATATTACAGTAGAGAACTATGGAGATAGAAGAGAACACACTTGCCGGGATTCCTCTATGAGAAGAGAAGAGGAAGGAGAGTAAAAAAGAAAATGAGAAAGACCAGATACCAAGTACAGGTTTTCCGTTACGGGATCTGTGAAGTGCGTGGTAGCATGTCTGGTTGGGGATCAAACGACTGATGTCCTTGATACCATTCCTGTGCCTCTCTCACACATTCCTCTAGGGAGGGACCACTGATGAGACCCTAGCAGAAGGCAGAGGCCCGGAAGTAGAATTTCCGTGGCAGGTTCCTAAAGACAGGAATGGACAAAGTCAGTCCATTCTAATGAATGAAAACACAATTGCCAACCAAATACTTAAGTTTTATCATGCAGATATTTGACATGGGCAAAGGCGAAAGCAATCTGGAACCATTCAGGTAATATTAAAATTATAATGAAAAAATGCTGCAGTCCTGCCTTAAAATAAGTGCCCCAATCTATAGGGAGTTGATCTGCCAACCCACCCGGGGTATCTCTCTGAACTTCAGAAGTACCAATTAGCTTTCTTCTTCTCGGGCTATATTCCTTGCAGTACAATAGCTGGATCATATGGGATTTCTATGTCCAACATCTTGAGGAAGCACCAAACTGCCTTCCAGAGTGGCCGTACCAGTTTACATTTTACCGCCAGCAGTGCTGAGAGTTCCAATCTCTCCACATATTTTTCCAGCGTTTATTGCTTGCTGTCCAGTTAAACTTTGCCACAACTACTGGGGTGAGCTAAACATGGAAGTTCCATATGACCCAGCTAGTCCATTGCTAGGATTAACCCCCTGAGGGAAATAGAGCTGAAACACAAACGGTGATTTACAGACCAGTGTTCATAGCAGCATTATGTACGCTATCAAGAAAATGAAACATATATATAAACTTAGATATATAAAAACTTATATATAAAACCATGACACATTAATTTTATAGTTAATAAAATAAAATATGTTAATAAAATAAAAAATATAAAATAATATTATAAATAACTGATGCACTGCAGACTTTCTTATAAAGGTACAGAAATGATATTAAGCATAGAACAGAGTTCAGGTCTTTTGTTCCAAGTTTACTCTGAATCATGGTTGACACGACAACACTTAACCACTGCTAAATGGGACAAGTGCTGTTCTATCTGGAGGAACACTCTTCCACTGTGCACATCAGTCTTTGTCAATGTGCTGTATGAGGTAACCTGGGTTTACTATGGTGCTGAACCTTGTGCCATGGCGATATCAAATACTAGAATGGCTTCCCAACGTGGACGATGTTTGGTGGAGCTACCAGTTTTAGTAAAACAGGTTTGGAAGCAGGAGTGGCATACACTTCCTAAACCACGTGCCTCTGGAAACTTTATGGACTTGGAGAAACAATAGCTATGGAAAGGCAGTAGGTTTTTAGATCATAGAGTTGCTCTGAATCGACCTTGACTCAATGGCAATTAACAACAACAACAACAACATGATGCATTAATATTTGTCTAGTGAATAACTGGGGGAAAAAATGAAGGATGCAGCTCTGACCTGCTGCTGTGGAGGGAGATGACTGCCAGGGGGGATAATAAGCACACGGATATTTCTACAAAAGATTTCGAAAGGCAGCATGAGAAGACACAGTAAAATGTTGCCATGAAACGTGAAAAGGCCAGAATTTAGAAAACCCAAAGAGAAGCACACACTTAGCATTTCTCAAGACAGAAAACCAAAGAACAAATTCCAGGTTTGAGTTGCCATCCTGAAGGTTTCTGTGGACACAATGCTGGATGACACAGAGATACTACTGACAATGCAAAGACTTTTTACTGCAGGGTTGTCTGCCACTCATTGTGAGAAGACAATACTCATTATGGGATGCTGGAGCATGTGGGGGTCACTTGGGCATTGGGTTTGAACCTGGCTCCCTTCTGTCCACTACTCTTAAGGGTTACTGCTAGGGCAGGTAATGCTTTTCTTTGCATGTCTGTAACCCAGTGTCATTCAGTCTTATTTGTCTTCTGAAAAATTCCTTTTTTTTCTAAATTATCTTGAGGAATTAAGACAATAATCTTTAGTTGTTAAAGCTGACCTTTTCAACATTGGGCTTTTAATATTTCTCACAAATTTATAGTAGTTTTTTATTTTGTTGATTTTCTTGGTTTTTGTTTTGGTTTTTTGCAAAACAAGTGAAAGTGTTTATTAAGGCAATAAGACAGAGTCACAGTTACTGTGAAGTGGGCCATGCAAAAGAGTCAAAATGAAAAATAGAGATGAGGCAAGGAACCTTGGACAGACAAGGGTGAAACCAGACGTAGTGGCATGCTGTCATTAGAAAGGAGAGGAAGAGAGCGTAAATTCATGCTTTAAGAGACGCCTAGCTGGGTGTGCCAGTAAGTGTATGTGAGCCAGAAAGCTAGAATGCATAAGTGTGTGTAAGAAACTCCTTTGACTTTTTCCCCTTATTTTCCCCAAGCCCCTAGAAACCTTCCTAGTTACCTAACAACAACAACAGCAACAACAACAGCTCCTTAAATCAACATGATGAGATTGCTCATCTTGTTACTGAACACAAGGGGTTCTTTCTGTAGGTAATTGCCAGTAAGACAGATGGATTGCAATATCCATAAGCACTTTATTGCAAATCTGGGGAAGCCGTGAGATCCTTCTCAGAGACCGCCTCCCCGTCTGGGAGTGGTCATAAGGCTTTTATACTAGGGTTAGATACTAACTTACTTATCAATAAACTTTTGTTAATAAAGTTACAGAATTCCTACTTTTGCAAAGAACAGTCCATATACAGTTACTAATAAACAGGCAACTTATAACATAGTTAATATATGACTTAGACAAAACAGGTTTGAAAAGGTAAAGGCTAATCCAGGAAAGATGCATTTCCCTTCCTGATAATAAGGCAGTTTAGGATACAATTTACATATGACTGAGAAAAATAATTTCTAAGAGGTAAAGACTAATCTATAAAAGATGCATTTCCTCTCCTGGTAAATGGGCAGTTTAAAGAAACGGGGGGTGGAAGACTTTTAAGACAAAGTTTTGCAGGTTAGAGAAAACAGATATCAGTTTTATCACTATGTAACCATAGTTTTATAACTGACATATATTTGGATAATTCGGAACTTATTAACACCCCATCAATCTTTGTTCTAAAGAGAATCTGAGAGATTGGAAACTAGGGAGATATAAAATCTTTAGACAAGTATTACAAATTTCCAGGGATTATACTACTAACGCTCCTACAAAATGTGAAGAAGCACTGAATTTTGGTCCCACCCAACATCTGTTTTCCCTCTTTACCTTGTTCCTAAGCCACATACTCACATATAGCAAAGTGGTTTTGTCTGTTGAATTCTTCTTTTTGCATCCGCACGCAGTCGTAACCTCTGTAGACACATACTGAGAATGCAATTAATAGCTTTTTAAATTAAAGGACAAAAAGTGTAAAGCTCCTTGTTTTAATGTAGAAATACTATTTTTAATGTAAGATAGGGAAAGGCCTCCCTCTTTCCAGAAGCCTGCTGATCAGTTTGTAGGTAGAGGACACCTCACCTCAGTGATCTTGGACAGAAATGTCTTAGTGTATTTAGGGTGTTTGTGTGACGGAGGTCAAGTTATTTCATTGGTTTTTTGAAGTATTCTATTTCTGGTGTAGGAGATAATGCTTTGCTGATTCTGACTCCTGGTGAGCCATGCTGCTGAATAGAAATGTCCCCCACGGAGTTTCCCATGGCTGTTTTTGCAAAGGCTTTCTTCCACTGTAGCTCTAAGACTCAACCCTCCACCTTCCTCTGAGGAGTCAATTCCATGGAGCTCCTCAGGGACTCCAGGGCTGTACCCCCTCGGGAGTTGCAGTTATCCCCCAGCCACACCTCTCTGGTGGTGTGAACCCACCAATGGCCCTGAGGGTGAAAGATGAGCAATGTCATCGATTGTGAATTACGGCCTTGGAAAATCAATGAAGAGTCAGTTATGAATGGATTCTGCTATGGGGCTATAACAAGTGCAGTTGTATAAAGCCAAGAAAAGTCCTTTTACTTGGCACCTTGTGCAAGAGGGGAGGAGAATGAGGACATGTGACTGTGGCAGTGTAAGCAGTGCAGATCTTCCCTGGTATTTATACAAGGTCAAAGGAAAAGTTGGATCAGGTCTAGTTTCATTATAATTCTACACTTGGGAGCATTGCAGGTTGCCTTTGATAGGGGTGATAAGGCAATTTTACCAAAACACAGGATGGTCCTCATACAGAAAGGAGGTAAATAAAAGGCGTCCTTTCAGGAGTATTGTTTGTTAATTCAAGGGATGGGTGAGAGACAGAGGAGAATGACTTTTTGCTTAGTTGAGGGTAGGTGTGAGGCTGTGGTGTCAATGAAGCAAGCTTGGCTTTAAGAGCTTGTTTTTTATACAGTTACTAAAACCCCCAAATAATAGCCCCCAAATCAGACCCTGACTACTCATTGCCTTGGGGTCAGAACTGGCTTGTGGCTGACCCTCTGTCAGGTTGGAGATGAGGTGCATTGCTCTCCTGTGGAGCAGTGGGTGGGTTTGAACTGTCAGAGCACCCACCTTTGGGTGAGCTGGAGGACTATCTGTGGCCACTGTGATTTCAGATGCTTCATCTGTGGGCGAATAACAAAGGCGCTTTCCTGGAGAAGGGTAAGTGAAAATGGAAGTAAACTAACGTCCAGGTTTCCTCCAAGTCTGCACTTTTCAATTGACAGTATAACGTCTTGCTGTTGTTGTTGCCTCTGTATTGTAAACCAACAGCAGCTGCCGGACACAGCAGCCAGTGTGTCACTCTAAAGCAGTTTGTGACCTGATGCCGATGAAAGGAAAAACAGAGGGACTCTTATGAGAGGCCATTTTTCAGAGGAGGGCACTGTCCTTGGAGAAGTAGACATGACAGACAGGAAGACCTTGAAGGAGAAAGATTGACACGGCATCTGGTCCAATGCAAAGCACAGCGGAGAGTAGAGGAAGCCCCAGGTCTCGGGCGGACTCTGTTGTGTTGTGTAACTAAGGTGGATTTTATGATAGTGAGCATGAACAACTGGGACTAGTTAACGTCTTTCTTTTTTCTTTTTTTTTGTTTCAGTCTTTTTATATTGTAATTTGGGGGAAAGTTTACAAAACAAATTGAGTTTCCATGTCACATTTTGTTTTACAGTATTTCTCATCCAACTTTTGTTTCATACTTAAAAGGATAGACTCACTACAAAGTCCAGAAGCAACGCTAGCCAAGTGTGTTACAAATGCACTGTATTTAAAATGCTTCAGAGCCAAAGACAAGAGCAAGGTGTTTATCCAGCCCATACTGGCCGTGTTTTAGAGGAAAGCAACCACGAGTGCCGACCACAACGACAGATATGGAGAACTGAGCGGGCCCTGAATCATGGCCTACAATCCATACAGAGAACTCCCCACACCAGTCACCTTGCAGGCAGTGCTCCTTTGTTGCACATAGGTAGTGGGACCATCTTAAAGGCAAGAGAGACACTAATAACAGAGCTTGTGGTCTGCTTCATTCACATTTCTATGTCCTCTCAAGCTGGACTAGATGGCTCTTTCGGATTTTGTATCACCTTTTGTAACATGTATTGTGTATGTCTCCTTTCTGTCTTATGTGAATATCCTGTTTGTGATAAGATGAAGACTTTCAAAAGGTCTCTTATGTAAGAAGTACAGAAACCAGATGTATGGGCAGCCCCTTTTCTTTCTCATCTTGATATAAATGGAATTCTTGTGGCGGTGGGAGGGGTGCAGGGGGATTGTGTACCAGGGAGGGAGTCTTTCTTTAACTTTTGAAAGAGAGGAGCGAACTGGGGGGCGGGGGGAGAGGGCTGGGCGGGTAGAGAAGTGCAGCAATGAATGAATGGAAATCCAAACTCTCTGTAAATGTTCATTAAAGTTATTAAAAAAATAAAATTAAAAAAAATAAATGGAACTTCTGTAATATAACTTTATCTAAATCTTCCTGTAAAAATACCTCAGGAGGAGTTTGGGGACTTAGCTGGCTTCTTGGCCGTCTGATTCTCCCACTCTTCTATCTGCCTTTTGCCTTTTCTACAGTGTGTCCCAATAAACTACCTTTGCTTGATTTTTAGTAACTGCGGTGGTTACTGGATTGCCCCCACAGCAGCAGATTCAGGGTAGTCACAAAAGTTTCAAGGACCTGGCGCCAGTTCCCATTATTTCAGCACTGTGTTTTCTAGGGTAAACATCAATCAGAGGATGTATTGTTTCCTAGAACACAGATGTATTCAGGTAGGGTCAGAATGCCAGCAAAATGGAATTATCTTTGGTTTCAACTTTATAATAGCATTCATTTGAACAACATGCCTTGTGTATTTGCACTTTTCCCGCTTTCTACTTATATTTCTCATTTCCCTCAATCCTTTGATTCTTCCTGCCTTCAGGTCCTAATCCTGGGCAAATGTTACTCCTCTGACCTTACCTGGTTGGTTACTGGAAGAATGAATGTCTCCTAGGTATAAGTTGTTGTGTTGTGGTCCAGTGTGCCGTTGGGCTAACAGTTGAGGGGCTGCGGTTTTGGTAGGCTCAGAGGGCCAGCATCGTAAGGATGTCTGCAGCTAACGATTTTTCTTACGGGTTTCTTTATTGTGTGATTGGCAGAAAAATGCAGCACAAGTGTGTGATCCCAATGTTGAAATTCCTAAAAGAGTCATATCCACGTAATGCCTTCTGTATATTTAAACTAGGTAAAAGGAAAAAGAACAATGGTCGGTTACTCAGTTTCAATGAAGAAAGTGGTGATTTTTCCTCATATTTTAATAGTCGTGTTGAGTACTGAAAATGGGTCTTTAAATATTTAACTAGGGACAATAAAATGATCTGTACTTAGATCAAGAGCAATGTCTTCAGAAAACCATATTGGTTACAAAAAAAAAAAAAAGTCTTTCTTTGCACAAGGGAACATTCCCTAGGCTCTAAAAACCATATTGCTTCAGTTGGTGCCATTACTTTCACCTAGAGTGCTCTGAAGCACTTTATGTGCGTTAAGGCTTCAACAAGGAAACAAGTTTCTTTCTCCTTGTGGTTATATCACTCCACTGTTCCTACAAATAAAAACATTATCATGTCACGGGTTGGGAAATGAATGAGTTCTCATGCTTCCACCAGTTTTTCTGGCTTTTTTTCAGAAATGTTAAGGTCTGGAGTTGCCACCTGTCTCTCACTCTTTGAGGAGGGCTGGAATCTCCAGGAGACGGGAGAAAATTGTCATACTTGCACCAGTGCGATAGATAGTGTCTCTAGCAGAAGCCAAAAGGTGGTTACACCAGGAAGTAGTAGACACTTGCAGTCAATCACACAAGTCCCTGGAAGAGGCTGGACTATGACCACGTCTCTGGAGATTGGGAGTCAATAAACCAAGGGCCACCTGGGCATCACTTTGCTGACCTCCTGTTCTCCTGGCTGCATGCTTAGTGTCCGTCTGGTTTCACCTCTGTCTTGCCAAGGATCTTCCCCCCACCCCTCATCTTTTCATTTATACTCTTTTGGGTGTCCCACTTTTAACTAATTAAGCCTCTATCTTATTAATATAATGTTTTTGCTTTTTTGCTAACTGGGCACTGTATGTGCCGAGTGTGTTGGTTCACTTAACTGCATTTACCTCAAGTCACCCCCTTGCAGGAAATAATAGTGAGTGGTGGAGAGAGAAAGAGAACTCTAGATTTCGCACATTTCAAGAAATAGTACACAAACTGAAGTTTTTTCCCCACCCTTTGTTTTATTCATTTATTGCTTTTGTAGTTTCATTCCTTAACTTAAAAAAAATATTATATTCAAATATTGATTTTGAGAAATTAAAATACTGACTAGAAAAGGTGAGACACAGTATTTGTCGAGTAAACAATGCCGTAGGTCTGTGTACTTGTATTATTGTTGTGCCCTGTCGTGTTAGAACCAGCTTTTTACTGACCTTCCAGTGACATCTGAGAGACAGTAAATTACACAGGAGATTGCTCTTCTGCGGAGCAGCTGCTACATTCAAACCATTTGTGTTTGTATTGACAGTGCAACTACTTACCACTCAGCTACCCTGTACTAATACCTTCGTATACATCATTATATATTATATGTATATGGGGCTCTGGTAACCTAGCAGGCCAAGCAAATCACCTGTCGGTTACCCAAAGACAAGTGGTTAAAATCTACCAGCTGCTACAAGCAAGGCAGATAGGCAATCTCCTTCTGTGTGATTTATATCCCCTGAAATCCTACTTGAGGGTCATGAGTCAGTTACATGAGTCAATTCTGACTCAAAGAGAATGAGGGAATGTTTTATTACATGCATATAATAGTGATTATAAAAATGTCCAAGATCTGAGATATTTTCTTCAGAATTAGTGTGCTATAATATTTTGCTAATTTTGTAGTACTGTAGAACATTTAAATCTTTTTTTTTGTGTTTTTAAAAAATTTA
>NW_006400015.1:2255381-2264227 GCF_000299155.1 Elephantulus edwardii
CGTACTCCTACAATAAAAATACTTTTAGACTATTCTCTCCCCCAATAGACTTCAATGCCGTAAACATATTTCATCCAGTTTTCGTAGAACATTTAAATCTTAACTAAGACTTTAGAAAATTGAATGCTACGAGCAGCAGTACCATTGGTGGACACAGAAGCATTTCATGAAATAACATATGAGCAAGAGCCTGTGGTGATGAGGGAGGAAGTTCATGCTTCTCTGAAGAAATGGTAAAAAAAAAAAACAAAACCCTGAAACAAAACAAAACAAAACAAAACAAAAAACCAAACAACCAAGGCCCCAGCAATTGATGGAATATGAATTGACATTTTCCAACAAACAGGTGCTGCTCTGGACGTGCTTACCAGGTTGTACCAGGAAATCTGGGGTATAACTGACAGGCCAACTGCCTGGAAGAGATCCATATTTATTCCCATTCCAAAAAATGTGACCCAACACAGTGTGGAAATTATCAAAAAACATCACACACAAGCAAAAGCTTGCTGGAGGTTATTAAAAAACAACTAGAAAAGTACATTGACAGAGAACTACCAGAAATACAAGATGAGTTTAGAAGAGGCTGTGGCACCAGAGACATTATGACCAATGTCAGGTGAATCTTGGCTGAAAGCAGAGAGTACCAAGGGAATGTCTGTGTTTCATTAACGATGCAAAGGCATTTGATTGTGTGGCTCAATTGTGGCTAACCTTGAGGAAACAGGTATCCCAGAATACTTGATGGTGCTTATGTGAAACTTAGACTAAGAACACGTCATCAAAACAGAGCATGAAAACACTGCGTGGTACAAAATCCAGAAAAGGGGTGCATCAGGGATGTGTCCTCTCTTCTTCTCAATTTATATGAGAACCAGATTGTTTGGGAGGCTGGACTTTATGAGGAGCACAAATCATCATCGGGATTGGAGAAAGACTCATCAACAACCTGCATTATGCAGATGACACAATCGTGCTGAAAGTGAGGAGAACCTGAAACTTTGCTGCAGAAGGTCAAGGGCTGCAGTCTTCAATATAGATTGAAACTCAGCATCATGAAGACAAAGATTCTCACCACTGGGCCGATTGGCAGCATCTTCATAGCTGGAGGAGGGATTGAGGCTGTTAACAATTTCATTTGGCTCAGCTCCACAGTTTTGCTAAGGACAACCAAAGAGACAAACAGTGCTGAATGAAGAACAGCCAGGGTAATCCACTGAGTCATGGATGGTGAACTTTGTCTCCTGTCTGTGGGAGCTCTGGTGGCCTAGGGGCAAGAAGCTGTTCTGCAGTCCTGAAGATACATGGTTCGATCCACCAAATGCTCCGCTGGAGGAAAAGGGGCATTCTCCTTCTGTGCCATTAGGATCCAACCTGACAGCACATAAAAGGGGGTAAATAAAATAAAATAAATTAAGAAAAAGATATCCTGTTTGGAAAAATAGAGTCCCTGAAGGGAAGGAAGATCCTTAATGAGGCGTAGTGACATAGTGACTGAAACACTGACTGCATCGCGCTGGATCAGGGCTGGTTTCATCCGTTGTATATAATGTTGTTACAGGTTAGTTGGTTCAACAGCAGTTGACAGCAAAAGGCTCTGTTGTTATTGATGTTGTTCATGTTGATGTCGATATTGATGATGTTGTTGGTACCATCACCTCAACTCCACGTTGTATTGACCTTAGGAACAACGGATTAAAAACGTTCCCTGTCGTGTGCCCTCTCCACATTCCCAGCATGCCCATGCTGATTGCTGCAGTCTGTATTTCATGCTATCTTAGTGAGGCTCTTAGCACTTTCTTGCTGACTGTAGAGAATGTGGCTGCCTTGGCCTTGCCCTCGCTGTGCAAGGAAGAACAGACCCCGTGTACAACATCCACAATGTAAAACATAGTCCCCTGGTGTCAGAGGTGACTCCCACGTGCTTGCAAATGCTTCTGTCAATTCCAACAGCAGACACCACTCCCAGGGGTCTCAGTGCTCTGCTACTGGGTCTGCTTCTCCACTTTGATGATCACAGAAAACTGACAGAACCGTATTCCAGACTATGGCGTTTATTAGGGAAGTTAACAGGTTACAATTCATGTTGACAACAGGGCAAGGTCTCCAGTCAGGACAGCTTCTTGGGGGTGGCTCTAGATCTTTCAACCTTCAGCCTTCCAGTTCCAGGTCCAAGTTACAAAACTCTTAGTCCTGCACGTGATATCAGCTCCTCCCAGTCCTGTGCAAGCTGAGTGCAGCCCTCGGCTCTCGTCTGTGGGGAGCAGCGCCCAGTCGGTTCTGGGTCCATGGGGAGCAGGTCCCCCTTCAGCTCTGGGTTTGTGGGGAGCAGTTCCAGGTCAGCCATGCCTTTCGTCAGTGTTTATATCTCTGTCTCTATCGCTGCTGGACGTCTGGTCTTGACCTGTTGCTCTCTCACACTGCACTGTGTGCTGCTTTCTTCCTGGTCTCATGTTCTGCTCAATATAAACCTGGTGGGATGACAAAGCTGACCAATCTCATCACCAGTAGCTTATACACCTTATTTGGATATTCCCATCCCCCCTCATGGCACAGTCGGAAGCAATTTTGAACAATAAACCCGCTGTTCCACACTGGACCTTCTGCTTTTCTAACCATGATATCTCTATCCGAGCACTGGCGGCTTTTGAGAATATGCCCTAATAATGTGAGAGGAAATTTCTCCATCTATGCCCGTACGGAGCACCCCTGGTGCCCTTCCTCCAGGATAAATCTGTTAGTTCTCTTCTCAGTGTGTGGTAGATTCATTTTTCCTCCTCAAAATCAAGATTCAAAGATCAAGTCTTTTTTGACCATCCTTGAAATGTGCTAAAACCAGAATTGTCTTTATTTTTTCACTATTCACTAGTATTTCCCTCAAAGGAGTCAGCAAAGGTGACTGTAAATAAGTGAACCCCACATTCACAGCAGCCATCCAGCAGCACGGGTGAAAAGGTCTATCGAGGCAACGAGACATTAAGGCAGGGCTTCTGAAAGGTGGTGGTGGGTCCTGCAAAGGAGTCAAAGAGAAGAGGATACAGGAGACACCTCCTGCTGTCATTTCACTTTGGCCCCATACCAGAAGTATTATCACGTTGGTGAAAGTATTTTCTGTTTCCTTCCAATTTCTCTTTGATCCAGATTTTAGTCCTCTTCTGAGAGAGACAGACAGCAGGTAGCAGTTTTAGGATTTAACCATTTTTATTCATAGTCCATTATTCCATAGCACCGTAGATTGGGTCGGACACACCTTAGTTTTTAAACTGACATCCTTGCTCCATGGCACTGCGCAAGATATATCACAATCTGTTTTCCCGTGAAATATCTTCTGATTCCTTAACTGTTGTTCCCATGGCTGTGGATTGTGGATTCAAGTAAATAAAATTACTTACCAAAGTGAGCAAAGATTAACAGCTTCAGTCCTTTTTCCATCTGCCATGATGCTACCTGTTTGTGCTCTGGTGAAGATTTTTGTCATCTTGCTGTTGTAGTGTAATCCATACTGAAGGGTACAGTTTCGATCTGCTGTAAACGTCACTGCTTCAATTCCTGCAAGTAATTTTGTGTCATATGCACAATGCAGGTTGTTGATGAGTTTTCCTTCAATTCTGATGCCACATTTATCTTCATAGTGTCCATTGGATAGGTGTGGAGAAAGGATGCTACCCTTATGCACACTGTTCTTGATTTTTAAACCAGTTTCCCATCTTCTCGTTGTGGAGAGAAAGTGGTATTACCAAGCCAAAGGTGGGTGACTTCTGATCCGTGGCCTTCAGGCCTGTTTTTCATTGTTTTTGTTCAAATCTTCTTCTAGGTCGTATAGGCCTGGTGTGTCCACTTGCCGTACAGAGGTAACTTGTGGTTGCTGTGAAGCTGAACACTGTGACACTGATGTGTCAAATGCAATAATGGTCACCCATGATGGACAGTGTTTGGTGGAGCTCCCCAATTAAAACAAGTTTGGAAGCAGGAGTGGCATCCACTTCCAGAATAGCTTGCCTCCGGGAACCCTATGAACCTGGAAAAAGGATAAAAGTCACGCTATGAGTCGCTTAGGACTCAATGGCACTTAACAACAACAACATCCCGTCTTCTCTTTAAATGACGGCTTCTTGTTCTCCTTGAATGACTACTTTGAGCTATAGGCTTCATGTGTGCATAATTAAGTCTTCTGGAATTCCCATTCTTCTCAACGTTAGCCTTAATCTATTATGAGCCACACAGGCAAATGCAATTACATAATAAAACACAAGAAAACTCTTTCTAGGTTAGGAGTGAAACTCCCCGTGATTTGGCCCAGCAGAGAACTCCTGTTAATAAATATCTGTGTTGTGTTCTCTGCTTACAGCAGAGATATATCTGACATCAGTAATGATACACCTCTTCCTACAGACTCTTCCGAATCCAATTTAAATTATTGGAATTGAAGAAACCAACGTTATTGTTGTTAAGTGCCATCACATCACTTGCGACTCATAGTGACCCTGTGTACTTGAACAAGGGTTCAGCCTATCTTGTGTCAACCTCATCGTCTCCGACACACCTACGACCTTCATTAGCCCAGTCACTGAGTCAGTCCATCTCCTTGAGGGTCTTCCTCTCTTGCACTGTTCTTGCATTCTTCCAAGCATGGTGTTGCTCTCCAAGGACTTGTTCCTACTTGCAACATGTCCAAATTATGTCAGACGGAGCTTCAGAATCCTTGCCTCCAAGGAGCAGCCTGGTTTCACCTGTTCCAGGATGAGCTTGTTTGTTCTCTTAGTACTCCATGATTTATTCAATATGATTTTAAAAAATTATATGTTTAAATATATAGCTTATCACACACACAAATATACATACACATGAATATATATGTGTGTAGTTATTTTGTAATTATGGCAGGTCAAATCCTTTTGTTTACTACTATGATGATTATGAAAATCTTTCAATTCAGTAATTTGAAATAATCTTTGATTTTCCTTTAAGTCACAAAATGTGTGAACAAAAAGTGCTTCTTGAGGGTTTTCTGGTTTTTTTTTAAAGAAAACACACATCTCAGATTTTATGTCTTGAGGAAGGGTGCATATGCTTTTGCTTTATTTGTTGGGCAAAATCAAAATTTTGTTGATAATAAAAATAATCTTTCTGAAATTGCCAATTAGTTGGAGTGCTATACTTTATAGCTATTGACAATAAAAAGTGTGATTATTGCTTTGATTTTGTTACATTTCAGTGGTAATTAGTTGTTATCATTATTTATTACTTTATTTTATGGTTATTGTGCACCATTTCAGGCTTTAAATAATGAAAGCATAAACAGTGCTAATTTAATTACAGTGCTGGAAGTTTGAAAATGACATGCAGTGTTAAGATTATTAATAAGTATATTTCAAATGAATATTCTAATTACAATTTGCATTTTTGTCTGATTTCTTGTTGATCATAATTTTAAACAAATTAATGTGTTTGTAGTCTTGAATATTGTCATGCATAAATGATGTTATTGCTCATGAGGCTCATTTTAGAAACCAAACTTCATGATTTTTTAGTACTTAAATAGAGATACAACACTGCATGTTAGAAAGACTGGGCAAATTTTTAACAAATAATCTATATATTATTTAATGAGCTATTTTAAGAAAGACTAAAAAACTACTTAAATATATAAAACAGTGTTGTTGTTGTTGATTGCCGTCAAGTTGAGCATGACTCGTAGAGACTATGAACAAAAGGTCTGAAGCCTTTCTATAACTATTGCCATTTATCAGAGTTCATACAGTTTCCAGACGCATGTTGTTTAGGAAGTGGATACTACTCCTGTTTCCAAACCTGTATTAAACCAGGAGCTCCACCAAACACTGTCCACCTTGGGTAACCATTACGGCATTTGACGCCCCAATGGCACAAGCCTCAGCATCACAGCAACCCCAGTTTACCTCAGCACAGTATATTGATAGAAGAGTGCTGTATGATTTAGAAGAATGTTCCTTCAAAATAAATGACAACCAACTTTTAAATAAAGGCCCTTTCCAAAGTCTTGTTGACTCTGAACAAGTTGTTATGTGCCGTTGAGTCACCTGTGACATATAGTGACCCTATGTACAGCAACTCTGAACCCTTCCTTGTCCTGAGCCAGTCTTACTAATTCTGACACAACAACCTCCATTTCCCCAGATACGATATCAATCCATCTCATCTGGAGTCTTACTTCCTGCTCTGTCCCTCCACTCTTCCAAGCATGATGTCCTTCTCCAAGGTCTAGTCTCTCCTGGCCACTTGCCCAAAATATGAGAGACAGAGCTTCAAAATCCTAGCCTCCAAGACAAGACTTGGTTTCACCTTCTCCAAGACAGACTGTTGTTTCTTGTGAGTAGAGCCAAAGGAAGACTAGCAAATTGAAATGGGACTTTTCCAGAGGGTCAAGAGCTCGACATGGCTAATGACTTCAAGCAGCTTCAGAGTCTCTGCTTTTATTAGCAGAAAATTAGCGCATACAGCAAAGCATGATTTCATGGGGTGGGTAAATGTTGAAGCGTAGCTGCCTTCCAAGCAGTTGACCTGGGTCATGGTGACCCATACGGGACATAACATAGATAAGTGTGAATAGTTTCCAAATGAATGTCCTTGTACTCACAGAAGTGTTTTACTGTACTCGTAACGTTATCAAGAGCGTGAAAAACATCTCATGTTTAACTGAAACTTCTCCAAGTGCCCTTCATGGTGGTACGTGCTCCAGGAAGTCTGGGGCTGCTTTCAGTCCCACTCATCCTGACATTCTTCGCCTGATTTCAGCCAAGTCCTTTTGCACGTTCTCCATGGCTGTTAGCAACCCTCAGTGAACTATAGCAAATCTACAGCAGACCAATTTGTTTTCTTGGCAGCCATGTTATGTTCAAGACTCTTCTCCAGAACCACAACTCAAAGTATCTATTCTTCTGTCATCCTTAGTCATTATCCAGCTTTCTGAAGCATAACAAGTAAATGTGAAAACCATGGCCTGGATTAGGTGCACTTTTGTCTCTAGACTGACACTGTTGCTTTTCAGCTCTCTGGAGAGGTTCCTGACAATATAGTTTCCCAATGCAATTCATTTTTAGATTTATTTATAGATGGTATTTACATAGGTTTTTTAAAAATCTCAGTTATTTATTCCCATCAAATGTTTATTTGATGCCCTTTGTCGTACTATAATGATCAAGTTTTTTTCTTGTGAAGTCCTTATAGTATTCCCTAAAGTTTGATTATGAAACCCTTGACTGAGATGATATTGTTGTTGTTTTATGGTTATGTGCCATAGAGTCACTTGAAACGTGTAGTGCCCCCCTGTAAAATAGTCTTGAAACCTCTATCCTGTGCCAACCTATCATCTCTGACACATGTAGCCTCATTACCCCAGTCACTGAATCACTCTATCTCATCAAGGGTCTTCCTCTCTTGCGCTGTTCCACTCCAAAGACTTGTCTCTCTTTGCAACATGTCCAAAGTATGTCAGACAAAGCCTCAGAATCCTTGCCTCCAAAAACCAGCCTGATTTCACCCTCTCCAGGACAAACCTGTTTGTTCTCCTGGCAGTCCATGGTATATTCAACACTCTTCTCCCAGCACTACATTTTAAAGGCAACAATTCTGTTTCTATCATCCCTAGTCATTGAGTGTCTAGTTTTCTGATGCATACCAAGTAATTGTGAAGACTATGGCCTGGCTAGTCAGTCTCCAGACTGATGGTGATGCTCTTCAGTACTTTGGCGAGGTCTTTGACAGCAGACTTTCCCCAATGCAATTTGCCTCTTGATTTTCTAGCTGCTGTTGCCAACAGTGTTGATTGTAGAATTGTGAAAATTGAAATTGTTAACAACTGCAATCTCTTCTCCACCTATCATGGTGCTGCCAGTTGGCTCATTGATGAAAAGCTTATTATCTTGATGTTGAACTTCAATCCATACTGAAGTGTACAGTCCTTGATCTTCTGCAGCAAATGTGTCAGGTCCTCCTCAAGGCTGTATCATCTGAAGAATGTGGGTTGTTGCTGAGTCTTCATTTAATCCTTATGCCATTCTCCTCACAAAGTCCAGCCTCTTGGATGATCTGTATATTTCATGAGTAGGGAAACGATATTCTCTATTGAATAGAAAATACCTAGGGAGAACTGTACCATGAGATGTTTGTGAATATTTAGACCCTTATTCTTAATATATTAACTCTTGTTAAAATATTTAAGACTTTTTAGAATGCCCTTTATGCTGATGATAGGTTTTCTGTATGCTCATATAATAACATTTTCTGTAGTCATTTAAGTTAACACATGTTAACAAATTCTATGTCAGTAGAGTGAGTTATTTTTTCTTCAACTTGATCTGTCCTAAGAAGGAAATAATTAAGTACATCAAAGATGAACTGTCTTTGCTGTTTCCCATTTAATATCTCCCCTCTGGGTTTGGAATATTGGGTAAAGGAGTAAATATAAACCTTCAAATTGTCGTATAGGAATGCCAAGGGGGAAAAAAAGAACGAAGAAGAATTTGGATTATTTAAAAGTTATCTGATATTGCTGTGTCTCACTGCTGTAGAAACAGTAACTGATTCTCTGTCATCCCTGGTGTTTCGAGTTCTTTAAATAGCCCCTCACAATGTGGTTCTGGTAACCTTTCCCTTTTAGTGTATTAATGTGCAGAAAGAAATACCTACTTGGAAATTTTAAACTTTTCTCTCATGTTTGCATATCCAGCATCCCATTCCTGAATGAATGACAGGAGTTAGTGTCAGTTTCCCATCCTAGAGGTAGTTTTTTTCAAAGCCAGTATTTGTCCTGTGTGAGTTCTGGAATTTCAGTACCAGTGCACTGTTGTCTTCCTGTCCATAAGCAAAGG
>NW_006400015.1:2264957-2292597 GCF_000299155.1 Elephantulus edwardii
GCTGACTCTCACCAGTGGCTATGGATGAAGTCACAGGCGATTTTCAGCCAGCGCCGGGCAAAGGTACTTTCAATGAAAGCATGACACCTTTCAGGTCGACACCAGATACTGGACTCTTGACAAGCTTTGGAAGAAAACTGTCAGGATTCTGAAAGGAGCCTTTGTGTCTTCGGTGTTCAGCTCATTGTCTTAGGTAGAAGCACAGAGAGAGAGATCTTCTGGGCACAGCCGGAGTTTATCTACTTTGGCTTCCCCACTTTACATTATGGTGAGGCAAGTGAAGTATGCTGGGACATGGTGAATAACAATATGGGTTGACCATAACCGCACCTCGGTCTTTGAACTGGCCTCATTGCTCTTTGGGCTTTGGAGAAGTCCTTGACAGTGGATTTCTCCAAAGCAGTGTGTACAGAGTTCAGCCCATCTCCATCAGGGCATTGTTGCGTCTCAATTGACTGCAAGGCCGTGGTTTTGGTCTTTGTTTGGTAGGGCACTTGTGTTCATTTCTTGGCCTGTCATAATAAATTACCGCGTATTAAGTAACAGGCAGAGTTTCAGTCCATGTCTCCTTCCCTAGGTAGCACTGTCCCTTTAAGGCTTGTCCCTTCTCAGAAGGGAGTCCACTGTGCTGAATCAGCTCACTCTGCTTATCCTTCTTTATTTGACTCCACCTACAAAGACTTTATCTCTTAACAAGTTCCCAGTCCTTTGTTACTACCCATTAGGATTTCAAGTTCTTTTCAGAGAAACACAATCAACCAATGCATTTGTTTTATTATTGTTTGGCTTATGGATTCTCTAGTTTTTATTGTGCTTTGTGTTTTAGGGCTTTGTGTTTTTGGTTTTGTTTTGTTTTGTTTTTTCTATTGGCAGATGTTTTTCTTGGCCTATAATTACATGTGATTTTAATATATGAAAACATAAATATGAATAACAAGTTGAGTGAATGAAATGGAAAATTTAAATTAAAATCATCATTGCAAAGAAAATGTAATAAAATGTGACATTGGATAAAGATATCAATACGCTCAGTGTTACGTATCTGCTGGAAATGAGCCATGAAGTCCATTCTTTGTTGTTGTTGCTGCTGTTATGAGCTGTCCAGTCGTCTATGACTCGAAAGGGCCCTATGGACAGCAGAGCAGCACCTTGCCCTATGCTGCACCCCCCATGATCCTCTGCTCCGTCAAGCCAAGTTTCATAGGCACTGTGTCACTCTGTCATTTGAACATCTTCCTCTCCTTTTCTGACCTTCCACCTTTCTCAGCAAGCTGACATAGAATAAACCTAAATAACAGCATGCTTAAACTGCAGTTCACGCAAAGCATAGGTCTTGTGATGGTGCAAAAGAAATCTAATCTTTACTTTTTTGCCCCATTATTGAAGATATTGGGAGATGTAATGGATGGTGTCTTTGCAGCACTCCAATCTTCTGAACTGTGACAGATTTTATTAGGGTCTCCCCTAATGTGTTTGCAATCATAAAATAATGGTAGTTTGAAAAAAAGAGAAGAACAAAAAATTGCTATGATTACTAAGGAAAATGAACTCCAGAAGAAAAAGGATTTTTGAAGAAGAGAAATTAGGGATAATTTAAAATAGATTTCAAAGTTCAGTGATTCTTCTATATATAAAGTTTGGTCTTGATTATATCTTTAAAAGGTTAACATTCCCTGTGGGAGGCTCCTCTTTTGGATAAAAACACTCTATTTTAGAATTACCCTTGGTGAAATCCAACATGTACATTAGAGAAAAAACCATTTCTGAGATATTTAAGTAAGCTATTATTTGAAGAATTCTTCAAAATAGAGCCTTTCTTGAAGGTGCACAAAATGTTCAGAGACAAGTATTTTAACTGCCTTTTCAGAATCCTACCATGAAATAATATAAGCTACAAAAAAGATCTTCTAACAAAATGTAGTGTTATGGATGAGGGTGTGTATTGTTTAACTAGTTGTTCTAAGTTTAATATGATCAGATAATTGCCCCAAAGGACTTTGTTGAATTTCCCAAGTTACTTACCTATACAGTTATTATGTCACTTCTCAAGTTTTACTTTACTTTGGGCTCCAGTAAAACTATGCTAGTTGCTATTCTAAAAGAAAGTAGAAAATATAGGTTCATTTGAAGAATTTCACTGACTAGAACACCACAGTGGCATTTGCTTTATTTTTGTCTGTATTTGAAAAAAGCCACAGAATGTGCTATTTATTTTATGTCCATTTGCAGTTTGACTGTTTTAGGGGGAAATTATTTTACATAATGTTCCTCTCTCTTATATATTTATGAAGCTGTATATATTTTTAATTGATTTGCACCAGTACAATTAAACAATTAAACATATGGAATTATACAAGTATTTCTTTAAATTTAAAAGAATCATACCTGGTACCATAATAGGTACAAAATATTTCATGTAATAAATAATTTTTAATTAAAATTATTCTTTCTCATTTTATAACTTTGAAGTGGAAGCAGCTTTAAGAAGATGACTTAAGCATACCCATGTCTATTGCTGCATTATTTACAATAGCAAAGAGATGGAAGGAACCCAAGTAGAGAAACTATGGTATAATTTATGAAATGAAACAGAAAGACAATGAACTTGTAGAACATTACACAACATGGGGTCCCTGTAGGACAACACACTGAGTGAAATATCTCAGTCACAAAAGAACAAATACTGCATAGCACCACATTATAAAGCAGGACTGACATGGGGGTTAGGAGGAGAATAGGGTAAAAGTAGAGAGATAATGACCATTGCATTGGAATAGATGAAGGAAAGAACTATTTAAAGGGAAAATGTGATTAGGTATTATACATACAGTAAGAGCCCAGAATAAGAGGTACACTGTTGCAAAGCAGACGGGGCAGAGGCAGGGAGTAGGTAATCATGCAACAATGAATGACTATTTAAAAAAAGAAAACGTGAACTGGGAGGAGAAGAAAGGGAGGGAAGGGGTAAAATATTCAATAATGGGTGAAAGAAAATCTAACTTTTCTGTAAACTTTCATTAAAATCACAAAATTTAAAAACAATTTTAAAAAGAATGTGGTTTAAGAAGATAATCCTTCATCTTTTGGCCCATGCACTGTTTGAATTAGCTATCATTATGAACACTGTAAGATTCAGTATGATTGAGAAATGAACAAACAATGTCTCATTGTCACACATCAAACTCTCATGGGAGGAGGTGGCCCATCCCTCGCCCTGAGTCACTGATGGACTCAAGCCCCAGAGAGGCATGACCTTTGCCTCAGCATCCCCCTGCCTGCGGGCCATTCCACCAGGGGCCAACAAAGGTAGTCACTGATGTCGTTGATCTAAGGAGCAGACTCTGTAACATGACTCTGTATATACTCTTTCCATCTTCTTGTAAGGCTTCCTGGATCATTTAATATTCTTCCCAAAGCATCCTTAAGTATTGCAGCTTGAGGTTTGCATTTGTTCTTCAGTTCCTTCACCTCAAGAGAAGATGTGCTGTAACTCTGAAAGCACACAGTTCGAATCCACCAGCTTCTCTGTGGGAGGATAGACTATTTTCTCCTGTGGGATAAACTACTTCTGAAAACCCACTAGAGAGTTGCTTCTGACTTGATGGTACACAACAAGAACATGAAGATTTAAGTGGGAAGGAGTTTGATGATTATACATGAGGAAAGGTGGGCAATGGCCCATTTAGGATAGGTTATCCAAATGAAACATCAACAGAGAACTGTCTCCAGTGTAGGCTGGATTTAGAAGAGGCTATGGTACTAAGGATATAATAGCTAATGCCAGATGGATCTTGGCTGAAAGCAGAGAGTACCAGAGGAATGTCGCTCTGTCTTTCATTTACTATACAAAGGCATTTGACAATGTGGATCAAAACAAACAGTAGCTGAAAAGAATAGGAATCTCAGAACACTTGATTGTGCTCATGTGGTACCTAAACTTGGACCAAGAGGCAGTCGTCAGAACAGAGCAAGGAAACACTGCATGGTTCAAAATTGGGAAGGGGTGTGCATCAAGGATGTGTCCTATCTCTATGTGAAGAAAAAGATTCTCACCACTGGACCAATTGGTAGCATCAGGATGGATGGCTAAGAGATTGAGATGTTCACAGCTTCAGTTTGCTTGGCTCCACGGTCAACACTCTTGTCACCAGCAGCCAGGAAATAAAAAACGTATTGCGATGGTAAAGTCTGCTGTTAGGGACCTCTCTGAAGTACTCAAGAGCAACGGTGTCTATCTGAAGACTAAGGTGCGCCTGATACAGGCCATGGTCTTTGCAATCACTTGTTATGCATCAGAGAGTTGGACAGTGACTAGGGAGGACAGAAGGAGAATTGATGCCTTTGAGCTGTGGTGCTGGAGAAGAGTATTGAATGTGTCATGGACTGCCAGGAAAACAAACAGATTCATCCTGGAGAGGGTTAAACCAGGTTACTTCTTGGAGGCAAGGATTCTGGGGCTTTGTCTGGCATACTTTGGACATGGTATGGAGGGACTGGTCCTTGGAGAGAGACATCATGCTTGGGAGGGTGGAGAGACAGCGCAGGAGGGGAAGACCCTCCATGAGGTGGATTGATTCAGTGACTGGGGTAATCAGGATGGGTGTGTTGGAGGCAGTGCAATTGGAACAGGATAGAGCAGGGTTTAGGGCTATTGTCCATAGGGTCACTATGAGTCACAAACGACTTGACAGCACAT
Organism: Elephantulus edwardii; assembly: GCF_000299155.1. Classification (NCBI taxonomy): domain Eukaryota; kingdom Metazoa; phylum Chordata; class Mammalia; order Macroscelidea; family Macroscelididae; genus Elephantulus; species Elephantulus edwardii. The sequence goes on from NW_006400015.1 coordinate 2,269,654, forward strand.
AACAACAACAATATATACAGAACATATTTTCTGGGAAGTTGGGCTCAATGAGGAGATATGTGACATCAGGACTGGAGGTAGACTCATCAACAATCTGTGTTAAGCAGATGACACACAACCCTGCTTCCTGACACTGAGGAGGACCTGAATCACTTGCTGCAGAAGGTCAACGACTGTAGCCTTCAATATGGAGTGAAGCTCAACATCAAGAAAACAAGGATCTCAACACTGATCCAATTGGCAGCAACATGATGGATGGTGAAGAGATTGAGATTGTTTACCGCTTCAGTTTGTTTGGCTCCACAATCAACACTCTTGGTTCCAGCAGCCAGGAAATTAAAAGATGTATTGCGATGGGAAAGTCTGCTGTCAAAGACCTCTCCAAAGTAGTGAAGAACAATGATGTCAGTCTGGAGACTAAAGTATACCTGATACAGGCCATGGTCTTTGCAATTACTTGCTGTGCATCAGAAAGCTGGACAACTACTAGGGGTGATGGAGAATTGATGACTTTGTGACTGTGGTGCTGGAGAAGAGTGTTGAATATACCATAGCCTGCTAGGAGAACAAACAAATTCATCCTGGAAAGTGTGAAGCCAGGCTCCATCTGTCATACTTTGGACATGTTGCAAGGTGGGATCAGTCCTTGGAGAGTGACGTCATGCTTGGGAGGGTGGAGGAACAGCGCAGGAGAGGAAGACACTTGATGAGATGGATTGGTTCAGTGACTGGGGTAATGGGGATAGGTGTATTAGAGGCGATAAGACTGGCACAGGACAGAGCAGAGTTTAGGGCTGCTGTACGTTGGGTAACTATGAGTTGCAGGCAACTTGATAACACATAACAACAATATTCTAATTAAATGTAAGTAAGCTGAGGTTTCAAGATGTGCACTGTGGCAGAAACTTCTGGGTAATCACTTCTTGTAGGATGGTGGAAATCAGTGTGAAGCAAGGTCTTCTGGGTCAATTCCTCTGTCTGGTAGGTAGCTTTACCTCTTGCTTGGAAAGGTCAAGTTCTCAGTCACACATGGTTTCTTTACATGCTCCAGGGGCCGATTCAAACTGGTTTAGCTTCAAATAAAAATTTAAAGCCTTCATTTGTTCATCTATGTATGTGTATTAAAATTATTTTGATCTTGGGTGGTGGTGGTGTTCTTAAGTGCCATTGAGTCGTAGACAATTCATTGTGACTTTATGAACAAAAGACCTGAACACTTGTACAACTTTCTTAATTTCTCTAAGTTCATAGATTTTCTGGAGCCGAACTGTTTTGGAAGTGGATGCCATTCCTGATTCTAAGCTTGTCTTAGTAGGGGAGCTCCACCTAGCACTGTCCTCCATGGGTAACCATTATTGCATTTGACACATCAGTGTCACAGTGTTTAGCATCACAGCAAGCATGAGTTACCTCTGTACAGCAAGTGGACAGACCGGTGCTATACTATTTAGAAGAATGTTTGACCAGAAAAATTAACACCAGGTCTGAGGGTGACATTAAAATCACCCACCTTTGGCTTGATAGCATCACTTTTTATCCAGCAGATCTCTATGACTCACAGCAATTTTATGAACAACAGATCTATCCCTTGCCTTATCCAACGCCATCCCCACAATCTGAGATACACTCAAGGCCATTGCTACAGACACTGAATCAATCCATCGTGTTGAGGGTATTCTTTTCTTCTCTGGCCTTCCACTTCTCTCAGCTTGATATCATTGCTGAAGGACTGGAACCTTGACTGTTGTTAAGTTCCACTGAGTCATAGACGACTATAGTGACCCTATGAACAAAAGACCTGAACACTTGTATAACTTCCCTTTCTCTAAGTTCATAGAGTTTCTGGAGGTGAGATATTTCAGAAGCAGATGCCAGTAGGAAGCACGTGTTCTCCTAGGAGGGATGATATTAGGATAGAGTACTAAATTTCAAAAAGGTTTTCTTTTTTACTTGTGTTTATATGTAATAGGATGAAAAATACTATGAAATATTGCTTATTTCATGGGAGAAAGATAAACCATCTCCACGTATGCATTCTACAATTTTCAAAACCCAGTGGAGATTCAGGTATGAGTTGATTTTGACATGACAGTCATGAATTTGAGTTTTTGGTTGGGTTATTAGGGTTTTTGTGTGCTTGTTTATTTTGTTTTGGAGTGCCAAATGGAATATATCCAAATTTTAATGTCAGTATCTCCTGGTAGTCCTTAGAGAATACAATAATTTACAGTATATTACTGTTGGCAATTAAGAATAATAATATTAAGTTTCAGTTTGGCTATGTTTTTGCTGTTAAGTACTGTGGAGTTTAGTACATCTCATAGTGGCTCTGAATAACAGATCTGCGCCCTGTCCTGTCCTATGCCTTCCTCCACTTCCCTGACATCTGAACCCATCACAGCAGACACTGGTCAGTCCATCTTGTCGAGGGTCTTCCTCTCTGTTACTGTCCTTCCATCTTTCCAAGCATGATGTCCCCCAACAAGGAATACCCTCTCCTAAAATATATATGCGATATGTGGGACAAAGCTTTACCCTCCTTGCCTCCTTGGGCTTCAGATCCTAACCACTCTGCAAACCTGTGAATTTCCTTGAACTGAGAATGTTAAGCAAGCAACGGAACAGTAGGATACAATGTGTGTATGTGGGGGAAGACCTTGAGTTAAAAACAGTTGTGAAACACCTGTCTAAGTGAGAAGCTGAATGTGAATAGCAGGAAACCAAATATTATGCCAAAGAGAGACTGTTCAGGTTTTTTTCAAGTTTCTGTTTTATTATTTGTTTTTGAGATTATATTACAAAACTGGCTAGGAAATAACAAATGGGAAGAAATCATACAAAAAATCTCATGTCCTTAAAGAAAAGTGAATTGACCAGAGCTTACCTGTAACTAGGGTTTCTAGAAAGTAAGAATAACAGATATCCAGTTGAGTTTGAATTTCAGATAATAATTTTTAAGCATCATATCTCCTGTAGTATTTAAGACACATTTATGTTAGACAATTATTCATCAGTTATATGAAATTAAAAGTTAACTGAGTATCATATATTTTTTTTCTGTAGTCTGTATACAGCAATTATGACACAGTCAAAAGGAAAATTTATTAATTCTTCATTCAGCAAGTTTTTAGAATATAAATTGTCATTTGGATTTGTTTCTGAATAAAAACTTTAAAAATTAAGGAAAAAAACCAAAATAATACACACACACAAAGATAAAGTACTTCATTTCAGGATTCTCTATTTTCTAGTTGATAGTGTGAGTGTGTAACTACGTTACTGTCACTCAGTCACTCACTGCTGTCCGTTTAGAACCGGCTCACACCTGACTCTGGGTGCAGGGGCTGACAGGCTGCAAGGGGAGCTGTCACATCTTCCTCTTGCAGAACCTTTCGTGGATTTGAACCTTCTGTCTTTGTTTTAGCAGCACAGCTCCCCACAGACTAGGCCACAAGAGTGCCGTTATAATTCTACCCGTTCAATAAAAGTTAAAAATTCCATCAATGTCTTTATTTTGGATCGGCATGTGATAAGGATATCACAGAGTTAGAGGGCGGGAGAATTCGGACAAACCCAGCGTTTTGTGTACAGAGGTTGAGGTGACAGATGCTGAGGAAACAGCTGCACACTTTAACTTCATTTATCAGTTATACTCATTTTTCTTAGTGTCGTAACGTATATCTAGGGAATGCCTACTGTCAGGAGGGAAAAATAAATAATGGAGAGGAAATGTAATTTGTAATGAAAAGGTCTAGAAATCCACATGCAACCTGAAGAAATTAATCATTACTTTTGACTCCTGAAATTAATGTCTGGGGAAATGGAGGCTCGGTAAAGAGCTGGACACACCGAACATTTGGTTCTGCATTTTCATAAAGGTTTTCAGCATTTTTATAAAGAAATTGTTGGAGTTTTTTTTTAACCAGGATCCAGAGATTATAAAAAAATAAACTACTGAGAAAGACATCTTTGTGATGATTTGAATTCATTTCATTTTACTTTGGAAAGGGACATCATGCTTAGAGAGATGAGAGTCCGCGAAAGAGAGGAAAATCCCAATGAGCTGAACTGACACAGTGAATCCCATCAGAGGATCTGAGTGTGCCAGAAACGATGAAGACGGCACAGGAGAGGACACGGTTCAGGTTTCTTCTCCGGAGGGTTGTTACGAATCATACTTGACTCTGTGACGCCAGCACCTAACAACAGCATTTTCACCTTGTTCTCCCTCCCTGGCTCTGCCCACCCCTACCTCCATCCCCACCTCCCTGTTCTCTTTTTTGCTGCTTCTTCTTGCCCATTTCTGTTCTCTTTAATTTTATTTCCTCTTCTTCTGTATGTTGGGAAATAGGATGCCTGAGAGATGAATTTACCACTGCTTGTCATAAACCGTCATCAGTGAATCAAGCATCACCTCACAGAACCACAGTAGATCTATCCAGATAATTATGATGCTGAACTAACCTTTTAACACATATCTTACGGTTGTTATTGTTATGTGCCGTCGAGTAGCTTGCAACTCCTAGTGACACTGTGTACAACAACCATAAACCCTGCTCTATCCTGTGCCAATCTTACTGTTTCTGACACACATACCCCATTACCCCAGTCACTGGATCAATCCATCTCATCGAGGGTCTTCCTCTCCTGTTCTGTCCCTCCACCCTCCCAAACATGATGTCCCTCTCCAAGGAATGGTCTCTCCTTGCAACATGCACAAAGTATGTCAGATAGTTTCAGAATCCTTGTCTCCAAGGAGCAGCCTGACTTTACCCTCTCCAGGACAAATCTGTTTGTTCTCCTAGCAGTCCATGGTATGTTCAACACTCCTCTCCAGCACCACAGCTCAAAGGCATCAATTCTCTTTCTGTCATTCCTAGTCACTGTCCAGCTTTCTGACACATAGCATGCAATTGCAAAAACTATGGCCTGGATCAGGCATACCTTAATCTCCAGCCTGACATTGTTGCTCTTCAGTACTCTGGAGAGGTCCCGGATAGCTGCCTTTCTCAATACAACTCATCTCTTGATTTCCTGGCTGCCTGTACCAAGAGTGTTGACTGTAGAGACAGGTAAACTAAAACTGGTAACTATCTCAATCTCTTCACCATCCATAATGATGCTGCCAGTTGGCCCAGTGGTGAGAATTTGTTTTCTTGATGTTGAACTTCAATATATTAAGGTAGGAGATAATTTTTTAAAAAATTTTATTTGTGTGTGTGTGTGTGTGTACTATCAAATCATATCTGACTGGTACAGGAGGAGATTGCCCCTCCTTCTCCAGCAAAGCATCTGGTGGATTTGAACTGTGTACCTCTGGGATTGTAGTAGAGCTTCTTGCAACTAGACCACCAGAGCTCCCTGAGATAAAATATTTTTAATACCTAGTAATTGTTGTTAAGTGCCATCAAGTCGAGTAGAACCCATAGCAACCCTATGAACAGCAGATCTGAACTCTGCCCTATCTTGCTCCGTCTTCACACTTCCTGACACATTAGAGCACATTGTGCAGTTGATCTGCCTGGTCATGGGTCTTCCTCTCCTTTGCTGACCTTCCACCTTTCCAAGCACAGTGTCCCTCTCTGAGGAATAGACCTTCCTAGCAACATGCACAAAGATATCTGTATTGATTCCCACTGCAAAAGAAGGTGACCCAACAGAGTGTGGAAAATATCAAGCTATATCACTAACATCACACACAAGCAATATTCTGTTTAGGATTATCCCACAACAACTGGAACAGAACATCAACAGAGCTATCAGAAATACACGCTGGGTTTAGAGTGGTCGTGGTACTAGAGACACTATCACCAATGTCAGGTGAATCTTGGCCAGAAGCAAAGAGTACCAGCAGAATGTCTGTGTTTCATTGATGACGCAAAGACATTTGAATGTGTGAATCTTAACAAACATGCAAAACTTGAGGAGAATGGGAATCCCACAACACTTGATTGTGCTCATGTGGAACTCATACTCGAACCAGGAAGAAGTCAACAGAACAGAGCAAGGAAATACTGCAAGGTTGAAAATCAGGAAAGGAGTGTGTCGGGGAGGCATCCTGTCTCCATACCTTGTCAGTCTTTATGCAGAACAAATCTTTTGGGAGCTGGACCTTATAAGGAGGAATATGGCATCAGGATTGCAGGAAGACTCATAAACAACCAATGATTTGCAGATAACACAACTTTGCTTGCTGAAACTGATGAGGACCTGAAGAGCTTGTTGTGAAAAGTCAAGGACTATAGTCTCCAATATAGATTGAAGCTCAACATCAAGAACATAAACATTCTCACCAGTGGGCCAGTTGGCAGCAACGTGATGGATGGAGAAGAGATTGAGGTTGTTAACCATTTCATCTCGCTCAGCTCCACAAATGAGAAGATGAATTTCATTGGGGAAGTCTGCCGTCTGGTCTCTTCAGAGGGTCGAGGAGCCATAAGGTCAGTCTAGAGACTAACATGTGCCTGATCAGGTCTTGGTCTTCACAATTACTTGCTACACATCAGAAATCAGGACAATGACTAAGGAGGACAAAAGAATTAGTGACACTTTTGGGTTGTGGTGCTGGAGAAGAGTATTGAACATTATATGGAGCACCAAGAGAACAAATAGGTCTGTTCTGGAGATGCTGAAACCAAGTTTCTTTTTGGAAGCAAGGTTTTTGAAGCTCCATTTCACATACTTTGGGCACGTGGCCAGGAGGGGCCGGTCCCTGGAGAAGGCCATCGCGCTTGGAAGGATGGAGGAAGACCCTGGAGGATAGGGATCCACATGGTAACCGTGGCAACGGAATTGGTGTGTCAGAATCAGAGACTAGCTCATAACAGGGCAGGCTTCAGAGCTGCTGTACGTACACAGGGTCGTGATAGGTGACAGATGATTCGATGGCACATAACAACAACAATGAAATGATTCAAGGGAACTGTGGTGGCCTAGTGCTAATAATCTGCGCTGTAATTCCAAACACACAATTTAAATCCCCCAACTGCTCTGCAGGAGAAAGACGTGCAATCTTCTCTGGAGCAATTCACACCTCTGAAATCCTGCTGGAGGGTCAGCTATGTGTCGGCTCTGACTCAGTGGCGCACAACACCAACAACAACATGACTGAGGTGCACACGTGATCCAAGCTGGGGTGTGTCTGTCCAGTTACCTCACATGCACGTGAAAATTGGGCAATGACTGAAGACTTGATGAAGAAGGAATGAGAATTGATGCCTTTACATCATGCGGCTGGTGGGGAGTATTGGGTACCCTGTGAACAGCCGATAGAACAAACAGATCCATCCTGGACAAAGGGCAGCCAGGATGCTAGCTCACGGCTTGGACGGTAAAACCTCGGCCCTCGTACTTGAGGGTCAGTCTTTGGACAAAGCCATCCTGCTGCCCATTCTTCTCCTGCAGAGCAGCTGGTGAATTCCGGCTGTTCAAATTGTGTGCCTTCAGGATTGCCCGGCAGCTTCTTACCACTAGGTCATCCAAGCTCCCTGGAAAAAGTAGAGGACCAGTTACTGAGAAGCTATCCCTCAACAAGACAGATGTTCACAGTGACTCAGCCTTGGGCTGGAGCGTGTCAGAGGTCGTAAGGAAGAGGACAAAGTTCAGATCTGCCGTTCAGAGGTCGCTCTGAGTCACAGCTGACTTGGCAGCGAGGAACAAGTAATAGCAAGATTACAAATTGTTAATTTCTTCTTATCTGAGTTGGTTTTACTTTGCTCCAAATGATTATGTCCAGTCATGATAATTTGTAGTGATGCTTGATGATCCAGCAATGAGATGCTTTGAGCTCCTATTACAAGTCTTCACATTAGTCAGGAAGCAAATAAGGAAAAGTACTCCTGCCTTTGGCTTCAAAATTTTCCAGTAAATAGATATTTAATAAAGATGATCTTGGACAATATAATCCAAAGAATCTGAGCAGAGAGTGGAATTAGGCCTTTACCACCCACTGCATGCACGTGCACAGAGCAGGGCCAGCTGATTTTTAAATTGAAAGGGAAAAACTAGGGCTCTTCTCTCCCAATCCGGAGGCTCATCAGAGTCCTGGCACTGTTGGCAGTGCGAGAGAAACCCTCCTGAATGGATTAGGGTCTCTGTGTAGGTATGGCTGACAAGGGGTCACTTTCCCTGCTAACACTCTACGAATTGTGTAAACTACTTTCTCATGAATCTTGAAATGGGGATTTGGAAAACATTTCCTTCTCAATGAGAAGGGGAATCATATCCACTATTCCTTAAGTACATTCTTCAGAAAAATTAAAGTAGGAAGCTGAATGCTGCAGTCACCTACTATAATAGCCACCACGGAGCAATAACACAATTAGGAAAAGTAGCTGTATTTTTACCTTTTTTAAATGTAAATGGAATTGTAGAAGATGATTTATTTCCTTTTACTTCTTTCATGAAGTCAGATTTTCTGTTTGATGTTTAGAAAACTTGCTGTTAGGGATAATTGCATGAGAGAGAGAGAGAGAGAGAGAGAGAAGGGAAGGGAAGGGAAGGGAAGGGGAGGGAGGGAGGGAGGAAGGAAGGAAGGAAGGAAGGAAAGGAAAGGAAAGGAAAGGGAAGGAAGGAAAGAAAGAAGGAAGGAAGGAAGAAAAGAAAGAAGAAAGAGAAGAAAGGAAACAAACACCACCCTCGGCCTGTTGGAACTGTTCTTACATCTAAGAGTCATTGTGGTGGGCAGTAAATAATTCAGCTAGGGTCCTATGTCATGAACTTTTGGCCTTCAGGGTTAAATATGCAGCATATTTCAAATGTTTACGAATTCTATAATGGTAATGACCAGACAGAACTTCGGAACGTGTGGAATGGAATTTAAAAATATGTCTTTTCATTTACCAGCACAAGTCATAAGTGTGATCAATAAAAACTATAATCCCAGATTTTCTGCTTCCAAATGGGACCTCCACTCCTTCAAAGATATATCACTAGCAACAATGGGAATTCTCTTCTTTGTAGGAAAAGCCTGCTTTCCGTTATACTAGCATTCCTGTCAGACCCTGGCATCAGTGGTTAATTCCACTATTTATTCCTGAAGGCACAGCCGTTTACTTTAAAGGATATTACTGTCTCGGTGAACCCTTTTTATAGCTATTTGCCTCTGAAATTTAAGAGCTGCCGCAACTATTGGAAGGGTTTTATGAATTGGGAGGGAGATCTCCCTCTCTTTGATAGATTCTTTTATGCTCTTGTGTAAAGTAGCTTTTCTACATGTTTATGTAGATACTCTTCCTCCTTAACCCCATTCCAATATGGAACTGAACCTGGAAAGAAAATGGAATATTAGTGACGACCCTTTTTGTCAAACCAGATGCTCCCCGCCCCTCATGCCAAGGGGAGGGTTTCTGGAAACAGAATGCCTCTTCCTAGAAGCTCCTTTCCTTGGGACTCATTCTTAGCAAATGACAGTGTGACTATTTGTTCATCACGCAGGCCTGCTAGTTTTACTCACTGATAATAACGCAGATACGTTTATACAGGGTGCTGGTCACAAATTTACAAAATACGTTTCATGACTAAGGAGCTTCGGAGGCCCGGTCACAGCATGTTGTTCTGGAACCTGAAAGGATGCGCCTCTCTGTTGACCAGAATCCACTCACAGAAAGATGGGCCCTTACCTTAACGTAACCTAACAACCTGCCATGTGTTTAACTGCCTTCAAAAACGTCCGGAGAATCAGCTCAGAGCAGACTCCAACATGACAGCAAAGAATTATTTTGTTTTCTTACTTTCTAATTACTTCACTAATTCTCATATTATTTTGGGAGTTAGATTCCATGAGTATTTAATTTTACAGTTTGATTTAATGTTATAAGAATTGGCATCAATACCTCTGGAGTATTTGGTAATAGAATAGGTCCTGAAGATTCTACATCTTCAGTCTCATTTATTATTTTATAAAAAGCTGATCCCTCAAGCAAAATAAACTAAGACATACAATAAAACCATCATTAATCACAAATGTATTCTCTTTTTCTGCATTGTAGGATTGAATGATAAATCACAAATTAATATAAAATTACAAAAATTTTATTATCAAATACTTAAAATTACTGGTGTAGGAATATAAATGACATAATTAAAAGTCTCTATTATTTCTGGTACAGTAACTCTGTGTGCTCCTTCAATCTTCTTTTGAGGCTTTTTGGATCATTCAATATTCTACACATAGCATTCTTAAGTATGGCAACTTGAAACTTGAATTTGTATGACAATTACTTTAAGTATTGCTGCTTGAGGGAACTCGGAAGTTGTGCTGCAATCCTGAAGACACACAGTTCATATCCACCCGCTCCTGTGCGGGAGAAGGATGGACCATTCCTGCTGTCATTAAATTCTGCGAAGTTGAGTACATCTAATAGCAGCCGTATGAACAACAGTTCTGAACCCTCTCCTGTGCCACCCTCCTCGTCCCTGACACACACTTGCCCCCGTTGCTGCAGTCCCTGTGTCACTGTGTCTCCAGCTCACGGAAGGTCTTCTCTCTTGTGCTGACCCTCCGTCTTTTCAAGCATGATGTCCCTTTCCAAGCAATAGCCTTTCCTACCAACACGCCCAAAGTAGAAGAGATGTGGGTTTGCCCTCCTGGCCTCTAAGGAGCACTCTGGCTGCCCTCTTGTTAACACGTTTGTTTTTCCTTTTGGAGGTCCATGGCTATTCAGTCCTCTTCTCCAACACAACAGCTCAAAGGCATCAATTCTTCTCTCTTCCTTATTCAATGTCCAACTCTGAGATGCATGCATGTAACTGAGAAGACACAGCCTGACTCAGGCACGTCTTAATCTTTAGATTGATACCATGGTACCTTGGACCTTTGGAAAAACTCTGATAGCAGTCTTTCCCAGTACAATACGGCTTTTGGTTTCTCAACTGCTGGTACCGAGGGTGGTGTTTGTGTGTCCATGCATGAGTAAATGGTTGACAATTTCTCTTTTCTCAGCCTAGTATGGTGTTGCCTATTGCCCAGTGGTGAAGGATTTTGTAGCCTTGTTTTGAGATGTAATCGATATTTGAAGTTGTGATCTTTGACATTCTACTGCAAAAATCATCTTAAGTCCTCAATTTTTTTTTAAGTCCTCAATTTTTAAGCAAGCAAAGCTATGTCATCTGCATAATGCAAGTTGCTGATTGAGTCTTCCTCAGACCCTGATGCGACATTCTTCTTCATAGAGTCAACCTCTCGAATGATTTCTCAGCATAGAGATTGAATATGTATGGAGAAAGGATATAGCCCTGAGCAGGCTTTTCCTGGTTGTCAACCATGCAGAGTTTGCTTGCTCTGCATGGACAACAGCTTCTTGATCTAGGTATAGACTGTGTTTGAGCATAATTAAGTGTTCTGGAATTTCCAATGTTCAGAACGTTAACTGTAGTTTGCTATAATCCACACAGTCAATCCCTTTGCATAGTCGATAAAAACACAGGCAGATCTTTTTCTAGGTTTCTCTTCTTTCAAGCAAGAGCCATCCAATATCAACAGTGATATTCTTGGTGTCACGGCTTCTTGGAAACCTTGCTTAAACTTCTGGCAGTTCTAGGTCAATGGGCTACTCTTGCTGTTTTTTTAATTCATCAATGTTTTGGTTGTATGTGATATTAATCATACTGTTGAATTACCTTCTTAGGGAATGAGAACAGATGTGGGTCTCTTCCATTCTGTAGCCAGTAACTGTCTTCCAAGTTTCTTGACACAGATTGGTGAGCTCATCCAGGACTTCCTCTGTTAGCCAAAACACGTCATTTGGTATTCCATCATCATTCTTGGGGGGTTGACATTTTATTAATATCTTCAACATAAGTGGAACTTCTTCCCTCATCATCGTTGACTCTTTATTATGTACTGCTCCCTGGATTATTTCACTGTGGAACAATTCTTATTGGTTCAGTAATTCTGTCTATTCCTTCCCACTTTTGATGCTTCTTTGACCATGTAGTATTTTGTCCATTGCATATCTCGGCATTGCAGCTCAAGAGAGGCTTACATCTGTTTTTCCGTTCTTTCAGTTTGAGAAATACTGAGTGAATTTTTCCCTTTTTATACTCTTCCTCCAGCTGTTTGCACCTTCTGTTATAATGCTTTGCTTGGTCTTCAGGTTCCAATTGAGATCTACTAATTTCTTTTCTTTCTGCATCTCTTATCTTTGATTTGAATTCTTGATACTCTAGTCAGATTTTCAGGATCTTTTTTTAATTCCATTTTTGGTCTTGTCTTTCTCCTATGCATCCATAATGGTGTTCACTCTCTTTATGGATGATATTCTTGAGGTCACCCCACAACTCATCTGGTCTTCAATCGTTGCTGTCCAATGGTTCAAGTTAGTTTTCAAGATATTTTTAAATTCACATAGAATAGGTTCAAGGTCATATTTTGGTTCTTGTAGACCAGTTTTCATCTTTTTTTCTCCTTTAATTTCAAACTGCACATGAGAAATGGCTGGTCTGTTTCACAGTAAGCACCTGGCCTGGTTTTGATTATTTATATAGAGCTTCTCAACTAAGGGTTCTCTCCATAAATATGGTCTGCATCCTGTGCTGTCCATCAGATGAGGCCTACGTCTAGAATCATCATTTGTGTGTTTTTTAAAGGTATTTGCCATGGATGTAGACAATGTAATCATTAATCAAGACTTAATTTGTAAAAGTTGACGGTTGCACAATTTGAAGGGTGGAGGGAGAGGTGGGTGAAGCAAATGGGGAAGATCTGATGTGAAAAACAAGGTATATGAACTTATAAAAGAACCAATAAAAAAAAAATCCTCTTAAAACCCCCCTCATGTACAGAAATGTAAATACTTTAATACCCTATAACTGAACATGAATGTTTATGTCGTGAGAAGCACAATTTTGCTTCTTGCTGATAAAATTTTCATTCTTTTTGTCATCTAAATATTTTGTCTTTATAGAATATCTAAACACCGAAATGCCAATCATACTAATGCTTATTGAGTTTTAAAATAAAAATGATACATCTTTTGTTTATAATTGCAGCTTTTCCTTTCCACCTGCTTCGTTCAGAGCCAGCTTACTGTAAAAAGGGTCTCACTCTGCTCTTAACATCACTGTTTTCTCTTCCTCTCTAGCCTGTGTGTATTTACTGGGTTTTCTTTCTACTCACATGCTCTTAGAGCGTGTCCAAACTGCTACTTTTCTGTTTTCCTCAACAACTCTGCTTCCCCCAGCAAGGCAGGATTAACTGGACAGCAGTGACTGATTTGGAGATCTGATTCAGGATCTGTCCTCTAATTTCTGTATTGGTGGTCGTTTGTCTATGTATGAATATAATTGAAAGCGTCATTGGAAGAAGCAAGAAGATTGTCATTGGTCTCAAAAGAATGACAACAGAATCTTGCTTTTAATTCTCATGAAAATGTAAACTTAAATTTTGAGCCATAGTGAACTGGTCTGAAAAAGAGAGCTAAGACCTAGTTGTCACAGTGATTGAGGAAGACAGGGCATTTTCTTTCCTTTATCGAGATGATTTCCATCACTTTCCTGATCCCTCAACATTAAGATGCTCGGCATGACTAAAATGATTTCTTCAGATACATATTACACTCCATTTAAATCAAAGTGCGACTTAGCCTAAAATGCCCGTTTTGCCTCTCCACGAGGACGATTCAGCTTCTTCTAAAAGTTTAACTGCTTGTTCCCCAAAAAGAGCCAGTTTCAAGAATTCATCTTGTATGAGGATCTTTTTTTGTGAAAAGATGTTTTTTGACAGTGTTTGTGCCAGTTTGATCTGAGGAAAATGCTTAGTCACCGTATCCCAGAATACTTGAAGCATAGGAAATGGAAATGCTGATGTTAAGAAGGATTACAGTTTAATGCTTCTCTTAAAAAAAGAGAAACATTTCTTTAGTGACTTGTTGTTGGTTCTTCTGTGTGTCTGTGCATAAATATCTCTTCTGCCCTCCATCTCATAAATCGTTGTTCTCTACTTGGAATTGGGAGCACTATATTGGTTTCCTCTACTGCTTGTTGGGTTTTCAGAGACCTAGTAATTAAGAAGTGGATTCCATTCCTGCTCTCTAGTCTGTTTTAACCTGGGAGCTCTACTAAAACTTGTCCACCTTGGGTAAACTTTGTGGCACATAGTTCAGTATTAGCGGTACAGCTCAGATTGGAAGTTGCTTACAATGAGAAAAAATAATGGCAAACATTCTTTGATATTTGGAACACAGAATGTATATAGCTTGAACGTTTAAAAATTGGAAATGGTGAAAAATGAAATGGAACACATTAACATTGACATACTAGGCATTGTGAGATAAGAAGGACTAGCCTGGCCACTCTAAATCAGATAATCACTTGGTGAACTATGCTGGGAATGTCACACAGAAGAATGGTGTTGCATTCATAGTCAAAAAGTAAATTTCAGGGAGATCTGGTGGCCTAGTAGCAGGAAGCTGCACTGTAATCCTAGAAGTATGTGGTTCAAATCTACCAGACGCTCTGCTAAAGAAAGAGGGACAATCTCCTCCTATACCAGTTAGATCAATTTGATGGTACACATACAAAAAGAATATTTTTTTAAAGTCAATTTCAAGTTCTATCCTGAAACACAATGTTGTAAGTAATAGAATAGTATCTATACACATACCAGAAAGATCCGTAAATACGATATGATCCAAATATGCACTTCTGTATCCAGAGGCAAAGAAGAAGAAATTGAAAAGTGTCACCAAATATTGCAGTCCAAGATTGATCCAACATGCAGTCAAGATGCATTAGTGATAATTGGTGATTGGAATGCAAAACTTTGAAATAACAAAAAAAACAAACAAACAATAGTTGCAAAATATGGGCTTGGTGATAGAAATAAGGCTGGAAATAGAATGACTGAATTTTGTATTTTGAGTGATTGATTGATTGCAAATAACTTTTTAAAAATACATATGGTGACCTGGATCTCACCTCATGGAATTCATAGGAATCCAATTGACTACATCTGTGGAAGAAATCTTTGGAGAAAGTCAGTGTCCAGAGTCAGAACTAGGCCAGGGCCTGACTATGGGTCAGACTGGCAATTACATATGTGTAAGTTCAAAGTGAGTCCAAAGGAAATGAAAACAAGTGCATGAGAACCAAAATGAAATCTTGAGTCTAAGCCACATGAATTTCAGAATCATCTTAAGAATAGGTTTCAAAATGGGCACAGGATATGAACAGACACTTCACCAAAGAAGACTTTGAGATGGCCAGCAAGCACATGAAGAAATGTTCAAAAGCCCTAGCTCTAAGAGAGATGCAAATCAAGACAACTATCAGATATCATCTCACCCCAGTCAAAATAGCAAAATTTAACAGAACAGCAAACAACAAATGCTGGTGAGGCTGTGGAGAAACTGGAACCCTTATTCACTGTTGGTGGGAGTGTAAAATGGTGCAACCACTGTGGAAAGTGGTGTGGCGCTTTCTCAAAAAGTTGCAAATAGAGATACCATTTGACCCAGCAATTCCACTACTGGGAATATACCCTGAAGAGAGCATAACTGACACCCAAGCACATATATGCACACCCATGATTATCATGGCTTTGTTCACAATAGCAAGGAGTTGGAAACAACCTAAGTGTCCATCAGCAATGAATAGAGAAGCTGTGGTATATTTACACAATGGAATACTACGCTGCATTGAAAAACAAGGAACTCATGCAATATTATTCAAAATGGGTGACCCTGGAGGACATTATGCTGAGTGAAATATCTCAGTCACAAAAGGACAAACACTGCTTAGTGTCACTGCTATAGAATGGGACTGACATCAGTGTCGGGGTTAAGAATGAGAAAAACTGGATGAATTATGTATACTGCATTGAAACTGATGAGTGAGAGAGAACCGTTTAAAAGCAGTATATTTTAGGGCATTATGATTATCATAAGAGTCCGGAATGAAGATTGCAGAGTGGAGTATACTCAGGGTGAGGGTGGGGATGGGTACGGGGGGATTGTATACCAATGAAGGAATTTTTCTTTTACTTTTCAAAGAGAAAAGCAAACCAGCGGGGTAGGGGAAGGGGAGAGAAAAGTGCAACAGTGAATGAATAAAAATAAAAAATCTCTGTAAATGTTCATTCAAACTAATTTAAAAATAATTTAAAAAAAAGAATAGGGTTGAAGCATTGAGCACCAGTGATCAAAGACCAGATGAGTTGTGGGATGATATCAAGGATATCATCCATGAAGAGAGAAAAAAGTCATTAAAAATACAGAGAAGAATGTAAAAACCAAAATGGATGTCAGAAGAGACTCTGAAAACACAACTTGAGCATCGAGAAGCCAAAGCAAAGAGATGAACTGAAAATACAAAGTATTATAATGCAATGTGCAGAGCGCGGTAATGGAAAAAAGAGAAGAACTCTCTCAGCATTTGTCAAGCTAAAAGAACCATAAGACAAACGGAAGTCTCAAGTAGCATTATTGAAAGATGCTATGGGCAATATATTGAATGTATCCAAGGAAATAGGTGGTCCTCAAAGTCATTGTATCAAAAAGAACTCTAAAGTACCATGTGAAAGAAGTCAATGGCAACGAAGGGGGAAGCGGAAGCTGCACTGAAGGCATTGGCAAAAAATAAGGCCCCAGGAATTGATAGGATACCAACTGACTTGTTTGAATTAACAGATGGAGCCCTAGGTGTTCTCACCAGTCTATGACAAGAAACTTGGAAGAAGCTGTCTTGCCAACACATTGGAAGAGGTCCATATTTATTTCCATTCCCAGGAAAAGTGATCTAACAGAATGTGGAATCTATCAAGCATTATCATTAATATCACATGCAAGCAAAATACTGCTAAAGATGATATAAAAAGGGCTAGAATAGTATATAAAGAACTGCCAGAAGTTCAAGCAGGATTTAAAAGAAGTCATAGCCTATCTGATATCAGAAAGATCCTGGTTGAAAGTTAAAAAAAAATGCTAGAAGAATGTTTATATTTTATTGACTAGGTGAAGGCATTTGACTGTGTGAATCATAACAAGTTATAGCTAACATTGGAAAAAAAAACAGGTATCCCAGCGCACTTAATTTTTCTCTTGTGAAACCTCTACTTAAACCAAGAGGCTGTTGTGTGAACAGGGCAAGGGAACACTACGTGGTTTAAAATGAAGAAGTGTATCAGGGTGGTTGCATTTTCTCTCCATACCTATTTAATCTGTATGCTGAGCAAAGTTGGACTCGGAAGATTTTGGAGGAAGACTCATCAAGAACTTGCGTTAAGCAGATGACACAGCCTCGCTTGCTAAAAGTGAGGAGGACCTGAACAACTTTTTTCAGAAGATCAAATACTGCAGCCTTCAGTATGGGTTGCATCTCAATGTCAAGAAAACAACAATTCTTACCACTGGACCTATAGGCAACATCATGATAAATGGAGAAAAGATTGAAACTGTCAACAACTTTATCCTGCTTGGATCCACAGTTGGTAGCAGCAGTAAGGAAATCAGGAGACATATTGCACTAGAAAAGTCTGCAGCTAGGGACCTTTCCCAATTATTGAGGGGTAATGATGTCAGTTTGAGGATTAAGGTTCATCTGATTCAGGCCTCAGTGTTTTAGATCCTGCTATGCATCTGAGAGCTGGACAATGAATAAGGGTGACAGAAAGAATGATGCCTTTGAAATGTGGTGTGGGAGAAGAGTACTGAACATTGCATAGACTGCCAGAAGAACAAATATGTCTTGGTGAGAGAAACTGGAGTGATCTTTGGAGCAAAAGATGATAAAGTCTCGCCTCCCTTACTTCAAACATGTTTCTAGAAGGGGCTATTCCTTGGAGAGTGAATGATGCTCAGAAAGTCAGAAGGTTGAAGGAGAGGAAGACTCTCAACCAGGTGGAGTGACACAGTAACTGCTGCAACGGGCTCCAGTGTCAGGAAGTGTGAGGATGGCGTAGGGGAGGCCTGGGTTCAGATCTGTTGTTCACAAGGTCTCTATGGGTCTTACTACTTAATGGCACCTCACAACAACAGCATTGCCTGGGTTCTGTGGTTCATCTCTATTTGTGAATCTCTTTCGTTTTCAGTAAAACTCCTTGCTTCCACTTCAAACACATTGTAGGACTGGTGCTTTGCTACAACATTCGGGAAAGCATTCTTTCACGCTGTGAGCAGAATTAATCACTACTGCCTCCTTACTCCCACCACGCCTTGTTCACAAGCTCTGGGAGCATGATTAGCTACATTCCACATTACCACTGGCTACTACGGTTCAAGTTATCTTTTTAAAAGAGGAATAGAGCTACTCTGTTTTATAGAACTTACACTTTGTAGAAGATGAATACAATACAAATCAGAGGAAGGCTTACACATGAGTGAGAGTGAGAACAGGAAAAATTAATGGATGGACTCTGAGTACTGTATTGGAAAGGATGAAAGCAATGACACTGTGGAATGAATGGCCCATCAGATTGTGTTTATTTAATGTGGTGGAACAAAATATACTGCATTGATTGACTAAAAAGAAAAAAACAAAAAACAGCCTAAAATCCTAACACAATATGCTTCATAAATTTTCACATAAAACATAACAAGAAATGTTAAACAAAATGAAGACCTTGTGATTTGCTGTTGTTGTGGTGGTGAAAACGTATCTCATTGTTTTGATTTCCTTCCCTGTGACATCACAGAACTTGAGTCTTTATTCATGTGTTTGTTGACTATCTGAATGTATTCTTTGATGGAGAGTCTATTTATGTCTTCTGCCAATTTCATAATTGGGTTTTTCTTCCTTCTTTTTGAGGTGCTGGACATTTCTGTATATTTTAAATATGAACCCCTCATCAGATAGATATCTTGAGGCCAAGTATATATTTTCCCCCGCGTGTAGGTTCTTTTTCCTCTTTTGATTAATTTTTTTGCTGCACAAAATAATTTAATTCTTAGAAGGCCCCATTTATTTCATCTATCACCTCATGGTTGTGGTGTATTTTTTGTTATATTTGAAGTCTATTTGTGCCGTAGATTAGGGTTCCTAAATGTTTTCCTTTCCCCCTGCCTTCTTTATGATCTGTATAGTCTGTTGTTGAACCGCTATGATCTACAGACAACAAGTGCCGATAAGGGTATGGTGAGATTAGAACTCTAATTCACTGCTGGTGGAACATAAAAAAGGGCACTACCACTGTGGAAAGCAGATTGGCATGTCCTTAAAAAGTTGACAGTGAAATATAATTTAATCCAGCTATTCTGTGAGTAGATATATACTCAAAAGAATTAACTATGACAGGAAACTATATAATCACATTCATGTTTATTGCGGCCTTACTCATCATAGCAAAGAGATGAACGCAACCCAAGTGCCCATCGAAGAAGGAATGGGAAGAGAAATTAAGGTACATTCATGCAATGCAGTATGACCCAACACTGAAAAGCACAGATGAGTTGATTATTATTGTTGTGTGTTGTTGTTGTTGTGTGTGCTATTAAATCAGAACTCACCCATGGCTGACTGACCCTCCAGCAGGTTTGCAGAGGTAGTTCATTGTGTGGAAAGAGACTGTCCAACCTTCTCCCTAAAGTGGCTGCTAGATTCGAACTACGTGCTTTTGGGATTGCAACGCAGCTTCTTCCCACTAGGTCACCAGAGATCCCTACTGTTACAAAAAAGCTAGAGAAAGGTTGACATACAAAGTGGATTACTCTAATAAGGTCACCGGTGAGGGGAAATAATAGAAAATTAATTAATAGATAAGAAAAACGCATCGAGATGGGTGAAAGAAAGACAATATGGAATGAAACCATGATCAGACACTGTGCACTGTGATTAAAATTATGGAACAAAATGTGCATGACTGACTGAAAAAAGCAGTATGATTTGTAGATTTTCAAATAAAAATAATACGGGAAAAAAATATGTTGCAGCTTTTACTTTGACATAGCCCAGAAATGAAAAGACATGCTTAGAATGGAATTGTTTTTTTTCTGTAGGAATCATGAATTGTTGGTAACTTTACAAACCGAAAGATGTTAGGACCACTTGATTCAGAGGCAGAATAGTAAAATGACCTTGACGACTCACCCATGAAACTGATTTTCCAGTCCTCCGGCCGCATGCTCTGGATATTATTGTTGTTGCGTTCCATAGAGTCGGAGCCAGGTCATAGCTGGCCCTGGTGGATTTTCAGAGCTTATACATCACTCAGGAGGAGTTTGTCCATATTACCCTTGAAGAGCCACTGGTGGATTAGAACCCCATGCCTTTGGCTTGCCAGCATGACTTCTTGTCGCCAGGGCACATGAGCTCCCTCAGTCACCTACCAAGTAAACATTCAGGCTGATTTTTGAGGTGAGGTCCCCACTCTCTCTGATAGAGTTCGAGGGAGATGTGGATGATTTTTTTCCCTTCCTCAACATTGCTTTGGGTTGGATTTGTTGTTGTTTTTGCACAATTTGAAACAATCTTGTTGTAACTATATTGCTTTAGTCAATCCGGCTAATGGCAAGTGATTGTGTGATATCCTAGTTCACTATGTAAAATGTAGTCCTTTTACTCTTGAGTGTTATGCAAGCAACAGATTTTTCTAAGGAAATTAGCAGCTCTGGTGGCCTAGTGATAAGAAGTTGTTCTGCAATCCCAAAGGTAAGCAGTTTGAACCAACAGCTACTCCCGGGGAGGTGAACAGGCAGTCTTCTCCCATGTCCAACACAGTGGCACACCACCACCACCACCACCACAATAGCAGCGATAGCAGCATACATATTCAGAGTACAAAAAAAATGGCAAACAACCAAAACACAAACTTTCATTAGCTTTACCTCTCTAAAGATTATAATTTCTAGATAATGCTTTAAATTTAAGAAAATTATATGTTTAGACCAATGCTAACTAAAATAAAATTCTATCTTGCAAAAATGAAAAATGGAACATGTTAAACTTACTCTTAGGTAAATTTGTCTGGGAAGAAAATTTCAGGTGAGAATAAAAAAAAAAGATTTTCAATTCTCAAAATAGTTTTATTTAGCCAGAAATTTGAAAATTATTTTCAAAATCTAGTCTGTTAATGTGTTCTAATATATGTAAAATGATCAGAAGTGGAAAATTAAAATATGTATATTCACATTGCATACAAAATTGATTCTTAAAAGCCTGGACAAATACTGTGTAGCAACTAAGAGACAATAGATCTTGATCAAGGCAGATTTATGGTCACTGCATTTTGTGCTTGTGTCAGCTAGCCTTGGTAATAGAATCCCTCTTCTTCTTTTTTTAACTTTTGTGAAACCTGTAAGCCTTGATTTTTTTTTCTCTTTTGTAAAACCTTTCTGCATTCATCATAACTGTACTTGATTGCGGAAGAAAACTTACCTAAGTGGATTTTATTATAATTTTTCTATTAATTGTATCATCTTGTAAAAGTAATAGTCAATTCTAACCAATAAATTATTTTCCTATTTTGATATGTTGTTGTTGATTGCCTTTGAGTCGAGCACAACCCATACCAACCCTATGAACAAAAGATCCGAAGCCCCTCTACAACTATCGATATTTATTCAAGTTCATAGAGTTTCCGGAGGCAAGTTGTTTAGGAAGTGGATGCTAATCATAAGTAACCTTTCAGCAGGTTGTCTCAGTTTGTAAATCACACGGGATGAGGTTGCTGTCTTTCCCCGTGAATCCCTGGTGGACTTTAACCACCAGAGAGCCTCCACTTTTGGGTAAATAGGGCAGCTCCTTAAGCACTAAGCCGCTAGGCTTTTTTTATGAAGAAAATGCATATTATTTTGACAAACTTATATGAGGGACAGGAAGCTTGGTTTTATTCTACTTTCACATCAAAACAAAATGGCTATTGTTTCTTTTTATCTTTATTGTGAATTGAATGTGTAAAGATAGTGTAAGGAGCAAAAGGATGGTAAAGTCTGACTAACTCCACTAAGGGGAACTGTCCCCATCAACAGCATTCACAGCACAAAGCCAATTCTGATAAAGTCAGACATAGTCTCCTATATTCCTGCACCTGCTTCTCCTAATTTCCACATCAGTATTGCTGCTCTACTGGGTCTGAAATCCATTGCAATGACTACACAGACTTTACAGAACCATAAACATAGTTACGGGTTTATTAGGGAAGTTGTTGTTGCTGATTGCCATCAAGTTGAGCATGACACATAGCAACCCTATGAACAAAAGGTTTGAAGCCTTTCTAAAACTATCATAGTTTCTCAAAGTTCATAGAGTTTCCAGAAGCATGTTGTTTAGGAAGTGGTTGCCACTTCTGCTTTCAAGTTAGGGCAGTTAGCAGTTAGCAAGTTAAAAATCCCTCATTCCAGACAGCCTCTCAAGCATGGTTTTAGACTTTTTGACCTTCAGTCTCACATCTTAGATCAGTGTTACAAAGGCCTCATAGTCCTGCCAGTTATGCCGTCCATCCTCCATCAGTCTTCCAGAGAGCTTGGGCTGAAAACCTCGGGCTCTGGATTAGTGAGGCAGCAGTCCTAAATCAGCTCTGTCTCCTCTTCTCTGCTTAGGCTGGTTTTGCTCTTGGGTGAATTTTGATCTGGCTGCTTTCTGAATCTCTGGCCCTAAAGGTCATATGCTGCTTCTTCTTCTTTGTTGGTGTTGAGATTCCCAATTTCTACAGCTAAAACTCATCCATTTAAAATGACTTAGTGGAACTGTGAGGCTATCTAATCTGCTTATTATTAAACTAATACAGCCTATGTATGCTCTCACCCCTCCATGTGGTAAAACAAACTCAATGGCTAGAAAGACATTTGGAACAATCAACAATACAACAGAATCAAAGGCACAACCCTGGCATACATCTTCCCTGGTAGTAAGCCATTCTTGATATGTTTGTACTGTTTAAATTCTTTGTTTTAAAGAAATAGTGTATTATGTTAATATAAAATATACATTAAAATACATAGTATAATGTGGATGACAAAGCAAAATATAACAATGAAATGTGCAAGGAGTTGGAGTCAGAAAATCAAAAGGGCC
>NW_006400015.1:2294251-2396698 GCF_000299155.1 Elephantulus edwardii
AACAACAACAACAACAACATGTAAAATGTACATTGATGGACTTAACAAGTATATGATTAAGCTATTTATAAATATTATATCAACTTCAATGTTCACTTGGTTAAGTAAATATACAATGATAAAGAGTTTAAAGTTTATATATAATATATAAGTAATATAATATCATATATCATAATATAATAAATATATCATAACATTATCATATATATCACAGAAACAAATTCTACATACATGCATATTTGCAGGAGTCAACAAAATATTATTGTATGTTATTTATCTTTACAAGTTTAAGAAATGCTGGATAATTTTGTTTTTAATTCGTGAATGCTATTATAATCACTAATTATGATAGAAAATTTGATTGCTTTCTGGAAGGAATTATAATTCCTGTAAGAAATCTGGATTTTCTGTTATTTCTTGTGAAAACGTTTTAGGTTATAAAACTAGAATAAATGCAATACCCATAATAGCACTGAAAATAATGTTCCAATATGATTTTTTTTACTGATTAGACTAAATTAAATGTTTTTATTGTTGTTATGGATAAAAAATTATTTCTATGTATGAATAGGAGAAACATTTATGAGAAAATAATATCTATCCTGGAAATCGTTTGATTTTATTTTAAAATTCTAGTTTTATAGAAAATTAATTTGTTAAAGCAGCCTTCTTTTTTGAAACTTAATGCATTGGAATCAATCTTTACAATTATTGCGAAGAAGGTAACATTTGTAGTCTGCATAATGAGATTTCTTTTGCTGCTGGAGACAAAATGTTTATACAAATAAGTTGTGTACATTTGGAAAGAAAATGAACTTGCTCAGTTCATGACTACATGATTTTACTTCAAGAAATTTAATACTTTCTTAGCCTTCAAAGATTTTGTCAATTGTTTTAAGCTGATTTAAAATGAGGACGGTAACTTTATGATAGGGGACACAGAGTTGTATATAATTTTTTTTATAAAGCAGAAAAATAAAGTTGTCATAAATGTAACCATTGTTTTTAGTTACCATCATTTGATGCAGGGACAAGGTGACCCGATGTAAGCAGAATGGGGCTTAAAAAACAATACATTTTCAAGGCTCTGGTATTTACAGGCACATTCCAAAGAAAAGTCTATTTTCTAAGGTATTTCTGAGTGTCTTCAAACCCCAACTCTTCTGCCTGTATTTCAAAGAGAAATATGTTTTGTCATTAGTTGAATGTTTAGAAATGTACCTACCAAGAAAGAACTCTCTCAACTCAATTGAACTCATAAATGACTAATATTAATGCTTAATGTTGTTGTTGTTGTTGTTTTTAAGTGCCGCCGAGTTGCAGGCAACTCATAGCGACCCTCGGAAGGAGAGTCCTTGACGCTTGGGTGCCTTTCATCCTCTCTCCAGGTTCATAGGGTTTCCGGAGGCAAGCTATTATGGAAGTGGATGCCACTCCTCCTTCCACTTAATGCTTAATAGATATTATAAATTCATTCATTAAGTAAAATTCACTTAATGTCTAAATTTATAGATACGTTTTTGTATATTTATTCCCATTATGTGTCATATTGTTATGTGCTGTCGTGTCACCTGCAACTTGTAGTGACCCTATTACAATAGTTCAGAACCTTGCCCTATCCTAACCCAATCTTATTGTCTACAGCTTACCTGCCTTCACTGCCCCAGTTACTGTGTCATCCGTCTCAATCAGGGTCCATTAGTTGAATCATGTCAGTTGATTATCATGTCAATTAGCTGCATCCATTAGCTTAAACATGTCAATTGGAATTCCATTGATTCTTGTGACCTTGTTTTTTTGCTAATGCCTTCAGTACACCTTAAACTATTGGTTCTTGAGCATATGGTACCTAATATTTTTCAGAGTCAGTTGATTCTTTTGCATACGGTGATTCTGTATATTCCTTCCATCTTCTTTTGTTGCTTCCTAGGTCATTCATGATTGTCCCTATAGCATCTCTCTTTGTTGCAACCCAGCCTTTGAATTTTTTGTTCAGTTCTTTTAGCTTGAGTGAGTTCTTCCCTTTTTATTCTCTAATTCTAACTATTTGCATATTTCATTGCAATATTTTATTTTGTCTTCTCAAACAGAAGATCAAGAACTGCAGCCTTCAGTAGGGATCACATCTCAACATTAAGAAAATAAAGGTCCTCATCACAGGACTAATAGTCAACGTTATGACAGATGAGGAAAGGATTGAAGCTGTTGGTGATTTCATCTTGCTTGGATGAACAATCAACAGCCTTGGTATAGTTGGCGGTCAGAAAATCAGAGAATGTATTGCATTGGGAAAGTCAGCTCTTGGGGACCTCTCCAAAATGCTGAAGAGCAATGATACCAGTTTGAAGACTAAGGTGATTCAGTCCATCTTCCAAATCACCTGCTATATATCAGAGAGTTGGATGTTGGAAGAAGAATTGATACCTTTGAATTGTGTTGAAGAGTACTGCTTATCTCACATGCACTGTCAAAAGTACAAACAGTTATTTCTTGAATAAGGACAGAGTGCTCCTCAGAGACAAAGATAGTAAAGTTTCATCTTTCATACTTTGACTATATAGCTAGGTGAGGCTATTCCTTGGAAAGGGACATCATGCTTGGAAAGATGAAGGGTTAGCAAAGGAAATGAAGACCCCCAATGAGATAGATAGAGATGATGAGGCTGGCACAGGATAAGGCAGGGTTCAGGTCAGCTTTTCAGAGTGATAGAATGAGTCCGGCTCAACCTGATGGCCCCTAGCAAGCACAACAATCTCTCTAAGAGGCTTAGTCTGGATGGGGTGATATTCGGAAGTTCAGAATTCTCTAAATACGTATCAGTTATCAAACTATACTTATAAAACTGACATCAGTTTTCTCAAGCCTGCAAAACTAATTTCTTTGTCTCAGGAATTTTTGGTTCTTTTTTTTTTAGTGATGTAAAGTAGTTTAATCTGTTTACCAGGAGAGGAAATGCATCTCTCCTAGATCAGCATTTACCTTTATGAATCTGTTTTTTCCAGTCATATCTTGGAGAGGGACATCATGTTTGGCAGGGTGGAGGGGTGGCGGAGGAGAGGAAGACCTTTGATGAGATGGATCGATTCTGTGACTGGAGAGGTGGGAATGAATACTTTGAGAAGGCTAGGTTGGCACAGAATAGAACGGCATTTAGAGCTCTTGTACATAGGGTCACTATGAGTCGCAAAGGACTTGATGGCACATAACAAGAACAAGAACAAGAACAACATGTAAATTGTATCTTAATCTGCCTGTTTGCCAGGAAGGGAGGTGCCCATTTCGTGAGTTAGCCTTTATCTTTTCAGGGCCTGTTTTTATCAGTCATGTGTTAACTGTTTTGTAGTTCCCTGTTTACTGATACCTGTATATGAATGTTGGCGTGTTTTTTTGGTTTTGTTTTTTCCAAATGTGGAAATGATTTCATTAACAAAGGTGCACTGTTGAGTGAGTTGGTGTCTAACCCTGGTATAAAAGCCCAATGACCACTCCCAGAGGAGGAGGCCGTCTCTGAAAAGGATCCCACTGCTTTCTCCCAGATCTGTAATAAAGTGCTTATGGATATTGTAATCCGTCTATTGAAAATTGACTACGGAATCAACCCCTTGTGTTCAGTAACAGTTTATTTACTTTGGGGATATTTTTTAGAAGGAAAAAGTCCATGGAGAGAGACATCATTTTGGGAAGGAAGAAGGTGAGCAAATAAAGGAAGACCCTATGTGAAATAGATTGACACAGTGGTGACCACAATGGGCTTGAACGTGACAGAGGTCATGAAAATGTCACACAATAAAGCAAGGTTCAGATTTGTTTCTCAGAAGGTCACTATGAGTCATAGTTGGCTCAACGGTACATAACAACAACAACAATCTCTTTAAATACTCTGAACTTTTTATATTTCACAATTTTTAGATAAACAATAAAAATGTGTGACTTTATTTAGAGCATACTTTCCTAGCTGGTAGTGGTGGTGGCACCTTACAGTTGTCTTCAAGTCCTAGTGCCTGTATAGAACAAAACTGCATGGTACTGAAACATTTTTATAATTGTCACAGCTATCTTGTCATCTATCAGCTTGAGGGTCTTCTAATTTTTCTCTAACCCTCTACATTATTGTGTATGATATTTTCTCTCCAGGCACTGAGGGGCTTTTGCCCATTGTTATGTTAAATTGTTATTAATGTTATGGCAAAATAGTTATTTACAAATTCTACTTTCTGCGTAATTATGTACATAATTCTACTAAACCTTTTCCAGTTTCCATTAATATGGTCTTAACTGCCTTCTGAGGCCTAAGAAGCAGTTACTTCAGTATACATATCTCAACTTACAGTGTATTCATGATTTAGGTATTACAGTATAATAATTTTCTCTTGTTGTTGCTTGCCGTCGAGTCAAGCACAACTCACAGTGACTCTATTAACAAAAGACCTGAAGCCTTGTCTATAACTAGTGTCGTTTCTCAAAGTTCAGAGTTTCCAGAGATATGCTGTTTAGAAAGTGGATGCCACTCCACATAGCTTCTCTGGATTTGAGTTTATGTTGTTTTGGTGTGCAGTTGAAACAACTACAACTCAGAGTGACCCTTTGATCAACAGTTTAGGACCTGGCTATATTCTGTATTGTTCTCACATTTTCTACCATGTTCAGGTCCACTGTTGCATTCGCTGTGTCCATTTCATCTTTTTGAAGCCCCTCCTCTCTTTAGCTGAACTATCTTTGCCTGTATGACCTTTGCTTGCCAGTCTTTTTCCAGTGACTGATACCTCCTGGCAACATGCTGAACATATGAAAGGCGAAGTTTCAGATCTTTGTCTCTAAGGATAATGTATTTCCTCCAAGACAGACTTGTTTGTTCTCTAAGCAGTCCATGGGATGGAGGTTTATTACTCTTTATCAGTTTGTCTTCATTATTCTTTGTCCAACTTTCGGTTGCGTAAGAAGCAATTCATAAGAAGCAAAGTCCATGGAAAGTGTAGTTGTCATCAGGCATCATTGAGTTGAGTACCACTTCACCCTCTAACCAGCAGATCTGAATCTGTGTATTTCTATCCTGTGCCATCCTCACAATCTCTGAGATCCTGAAGCCCATTGCTGCAACCACTGTGTCTATCTGCCTGGTTGAGTGTCTTCCTCTCCTTCACCATTGATCACCTACTTTAAGAATGATGTCCCTTCACAAATAGTCTTTGAAAGAATAGTCTTTCCTTGCAACATGCCCAAAGTTTGTGAGACGAAGCCTTATCATCTTTGTTTCCGAAGAGAACTCTGGCTGCACTTTCTCCAAAATAATATCCGTTTGTTCTCTTGGCTGTCCGTGGCATAGTCAGTACTCTTCTCCACTAACACAGTTCAAAGGCATCAATTTTTCTATCATTCTTATTTATTGTCCAGCTCTCAGATGCATGGTAAGTGACTGAAAGACCATGGCCTGACTCAGACACACTTTAATCCTCAAACTGACGTCATTGGTCCGCAATGATTTAGAAAGGGCCTTGATCACAGACTTTCCCAGTGCACTATATCTCCTGACTCTGGTACCAACTGTATTGATTGTGAATCCAAGTAAGATGAAGTCTATTATGATGTTGCCTATCATTCCAGTGGTGAGGACTTTTGTTGTCTTGATGTTAAGGTGCATTCCACATTGAAAGCTACAGTGTTGAGCCTTCTGCAACAAGTGCTTCCAGTCCTTCTCATGTTTGGAAAGCCAGGTTTTGTCATGTGCATAACACATGCTATTGATGGGTTTTCCTTCAATTCTGATGCCACCTTCTTTACAGAGTCCATCTTCTCAAATAATTTGCTCAGCATACAGATTAAATATGTATGCAGAAAGGAGGCAGCCCTGATGTCAGAAATCATGGAGTTATACAGCTGATCAAACCTATGGGACACTGTTGACTCCACACTTCTTGTAATTGGTCTGCTGCTAATCTTAGCAGAAAGAATGGTGAATATAATTGGTGTCAGGATTTGCTTCAAAGACCCAGAATCTCTGCAATGTATGTCTTTGTAGAAAAGAGAAGGAGAAAGCTTTGGTTGCTAGATGAGATAAGGGACAACCAGGGTTTAAAGCAGCTATTATGTCACAGTTTTCCAAGGCTAAGGTTCCTCACAGGATACGAAGTTACTGGGCTTAACTCCTGAGAAGCTGGTTGCAAGGATGCATACAGAAATACAGAGTGATAAGGGAAGGATGACACTTACATTTCCCTGGTTTCAGCTAACAGCTGTTGTTTTGCATCTTTGAGTCAGAACCATCTCATAGCAGGTTTTCAGAGGCAGTTAGTCACACAGGTGGAGATTGCCTTTCTTCTGCAGATGAGCTGGTGGCCTCAAATTCCATGCCTTTGGGATTGCAGTGCAGCTTCTTGCCACTAGGCCAATGGTAGCCACAACAAACGCAAGAGAAAACAGTGTAGAACCTAAGGTGGCTGATATTGGAACTGAACCAAGCCCTACCAGAACAGAGTTATGCCTCCATATCCACCTAGAAACCAGAAATACCCTTCAGACCTGTAGGCACCAAAGGAGAGTCCAGGAAGCAGATAGACAGGATGAAGAACTATTGTGACAAGGGGATAAGACACAAAGGAAATGGGTAAGTTTGTTGATTGTTATCTGCACCTTCCGCTGGAATCATTTCTAAAAGGAACTGTTAGTGTGAAGAATTCAGGGGCAGTATCTGTGGTTCTGAATTTTGCAGAATGGAGTGCATTTGGGTTAATGCAAGACCCACAACTATTCATACAACAGTCATAAATTACATCGCAAGATACAGTTACACAGCAGATTAACCCAGAGGTGACAATTAGCTTGGTAGAGTGGATGAGATATGTGATTAGGTTTGTTTATCTTTCCAAGGAAAACTGCCCCTGTCCCCCTCTCAAGAAGCAATATATAGAGAGTTGTAAATAGTTATCTAGGATTATCTACAGATCATAAAAGTGGGGCCAGTGAGGCATATAGTAGGTGTGTAGACAGAAATCTTTTCAGCATAACTTTACTTTGTTTACAAATAAAAAAGAACTTATTAATAATACTATCTACTTAGAAATCAAATTCCAACTCTAGTATATAAGTATGTAAAAGGATTTTGTTTTTAGATTTTAATATTGTAATATTCTTCTTAAAAACTCATCATTGCTAACTTATTATATACACTAGATACAGTTACTAAAAATGATTGCTAATAAGGCTCACAGTAACCTAATGACTAGATCTATAATTACCAACAGTTTTACAAAAGATAAACCCAGTATTAAGAAAATATAGTTTTTTACTATCACACGGTTGGATCACTTTTTTTGGAAATGGGAACAAATATAGATCTATTTCGATCACTCAACCAGGTAGTGTATTCACAATTTCTTAGCATAGACCAGTGAGCCCACCACAGCTGCATCTGCTTGTTGAAACATGTCAGGTAGTAACTGATTGGTTACTGGGATCTTTTTTTTTTTATTTTTTGCCACTGCCTTCAGTGACATTTGAACTTTGTCTTTCTGAATCATTGGTTCTTGATCATGTTATTTTCTGAAATGTTTCAATGTTAACCAATTGTTCTTGGTGCAGTGACTTGAGTGTATTCTTTTTGTCGTCTTTGAGGCTCCCCGCACTACTCAAGATGTTCCCCATTCATTCTTTCATTATTGGAGTCCACTGAGTTTTTCTTTTGTTCTTCAGTTGACTTTGTTGAGGCTTGAAGTGTCTTTCAGTTCTTTCAGCTTCAGACACACTGAGCTTTTTTTGGTGTTTTTGATCTGGATCTCTCAAATTTCATTGTAATGCTTTGTGTTCTTGAGCTGCTCTTCGAAATGTTCAACAATTATTTCCTCTGTTTTGAGCTCTCTGAAGTTTTCTTTTGTTTTTAATTTTTAAAAATTGTTTTTATATTGTTGTTAAATGCTGTAGAATCTTAGACGACCCATAGTGACTCTCTTCTGATGTTCTTTTTGGTCTTTCATTTCCTCCCTGACTCTGTAATGGTAATTTACTTTCTTCTTGAATGATATCTTTGATTTCATCTCACAACTCATCTGATCTAAGTTGTTAGTGGCCAAAGCATCAAATAATTAAGATCACAGCAGCAGTCTTCACTATGGATTGCATCTCAACATCAAGAAAACAGAACTCCTCACCACTGGACAAGCTCGTGATAACCTTATTGCCTTGTGCCCGAACCAAGTCGTAGCTGACTGTCCAGCAGGTTTTCAGAGGCTGTAAATTGCGTGGAGGTAGACTGCTCATCCTTCTGCTGCAAAATCATGACTGATGGAGAGAAGATTAAAGTTACCCACAACTTCATTTTGCTTGGATCCATAATCACTACCCATGTAATTGCAATCAAGAAATTAAAACACCTGTTACATTAGGAAATCCCACGGTTAAGAGCATCTCAAAAGCACCAAAGAGCAAAGCTGTCAGAGTTCTGTTTTTTGTTGTTTTTGTTTTGCTTTGTTCAGTTTGTTTGTTTGTTTGTTTGTTTTAACTTGCCCTCTATGCCTCTGGAAGTTGGACTATGGAAAGGATGCCAGAAGAAGAATCAGTGCTTCTGAATTCTGGGGTTGATGAAGAGACCTGAATATCCCATGGACTTGGAACAACAAGCTAATCTAGAGGGATTGCAATGAGAACCCCCTTAAAGGCAGGGATGGTGAAACTTCCTCTCCACACTTTGTGTATGTTGTCAGGAAGGACCAACCTTTGTTAAAAGTCATCATTCTGAGAGGGTCAGACACTGAAAGAATGGTCCTCGAGAGATGGGTTGGCACAAGGACAGCAACAGTGGCCGTAGCCTGGCAGAGAGTGTGAGGATGGCAGAGGAGAGACAAGCTTCACGTCTGTTGTTCACAGTGTCTCTATGACTTGTAGTTGACTGAGGCATCTAATCGCCACAACACTTTCACATAAATTGTGTCTGATAAAATTCAAATGCAAGCTTGGTCACTGTTAGCTGCTTACTCTGTATAATAACTCCATGATACTGTTTCATATTTTCATTCATTTTTCCCTGAGATCGCCTCTGGGGCTCTCCATGTAAAGATTACATATATGAGTCATGGCAATTTAACCAGAGGTCACCTTCAAGTTGATTAAATCTGTTAAAGTAAACCTCTGGGCTTTTAAATTCTTATTTACTAAGCTTGTTTACCCTGAAAATGAGTCTAGCATATTTTCTAATAACTTATTTACATCTGAGCACTGCTACTGTGTTTTAAGTAATATATAGTAAATGAAAATGCAGAAATGTGCATGTGAAAATATGTATTTTAATTATGAGTAGCTGTACGTCTCAAATCAAGAAAAGTATGCAAATATAATCACATATAAATAGTAAAACTGCATCATTAAATATGCAGTACACTGTATTTTGTTCTTAAAATAAAGTTATAACAACAGACTTGATTAGTGCAATTTTTTTATAATGTTCCATTTACAGAGGGTTTTTTTTTTGATGATCAAAGGTTTTATTTTCCTTAAAAAAATACCTAAACAGGATTTTTCCAAAAATAAATTTCAATGAAAGTATTATTGATATTTATTTATAAAAATAGATCCTATCATTTCATGTCAAAGTATAACTTTGAAGACATTCAGTATATACTAATATATAGAATACTATTTATAATGGAAAAATTTTATTATTATCACTCTTGAATAAGATATGAATAAAAAATCAGTGAAAGCCTGCACTGCGGCGTCTCAACGGAAAGAGAGATTTCTGTGTGTCACTCACTGTGACCATCAAGTCAGCACTGACTCCCAGCTGACCCTCCAGCCTGGTCTTAGAGGCGGGTCTCCGCGGTGGCCCAGCCCCAGGGAGAGGACTGCTCCTCTGTCTCCTGCAGGGCACCTGGGAGCCTTGCATTTCTTACCTGTAGCTTGTGCTACTGCTTGTGCTATTGGCAGTGCTATTCCTTACTCCTCAGTCACCAGCGCTCCCTTTTCTAGGGTTAAGACCTGTAAATTATTATTTTTTTTTTTGTAAGATCAATGAAGGGCAGCTAGTCTGAAAGCTTTGGATAGGGAGATTATATATTTCTTTGTTAGATTTAATAATGATTTTAAAAGATGAGGATGTGCAGGAGGAGGGGGTATTACTCATGGAGTTGTACAATTTGATGGGTGGGTATGAGGGAAATTGTAATCATCTGCTATGGAAAATAATGTATTAGAATGTTGTAAATAAACTAGTATAATAAAAAAAACCCAGTAACCCAATTTTTGTAGATGGATTACCAGTATAGATTCAAAACCTTGGTATCAATAAATTATAATTTATAGCTTACGAAAATACCCATAAAATTCAGGACATTTTCATAAAGTCTCTCAAATTCACAGTTGCAACATTGACTAAAATTAGACAGCAATATTTACCTATTTATTAACAGTCATTTTGTTAATTTAAAAGGTAGTGAATGTATCATTCTGTACAACTACTTTCTTGAAATCGTGACTATGACTTCTGGAGCACAGCATCAAAATATCAATATAAGAAATCAGTATCTGCAGATGCCAGTCTCCAAGATGCATTTCTTGGAATGTGGGATGTATTAAATAGACAATATTGACAGACTGGATAACTTGCCTAACAAGAATGTACGCATACATTTTGCATTTTAAAAAGCAATGGGGGTTGAGTTCATTTTCTCTCCTCTCCTTATTCTTAGACGTCACCTGTAGTAGACCCATGAGAGCATATGGAGAAATGGGAAGCCTACCACACCCCAAGCAAATGTTTCTGCCCTCGTGCAGGAAGTCACAAGCTCAGGCATCGTGGTTTGAGAAGGCAGTATCTTTGCCTCTTTGTAATGGGAATGCCTTAGTCCAAGAAATTATAACTCTCAACTCCAGTTGTAATCATAGAATCTGTTAATATGCCCATATACAGTTATTACAAATTTTCTATAAAATATAGCTAAGCTAACATAATAAAAAACACAGTATTTCTAAGAAATGATGTTGGGAACTAACTTACTACAGTTGAACAATTAATAAGGGCCCCTGTTGCTGTCATTATGTGCGGTCCAGTGTGACTCATAGCGACTTCAGGAACAACAGCTCTGAACCCTGTCCTCTTCTGAGCCAATCCCATTGGCTCTGACACACCCAGCCTCATTACCTTAGTTACTGTGTCAATCTATCTCTTCCAAGGTCTTCCTCTTCTGTGCTATCTCTCCACCCTTCCAAGCACAGTCTCCTTCTCCAAGGACTAGTCCCCCCTGGTGATACGTCCAAAGTACGTGAGATGAAATTTCAAAATCCTTGCCTTTAAGGAGCAAAATGGTTTCACCCTCTCCAGGACAAACCTGTTCTTTTGTCAGTCTATGGTATTTTCAATACTCTTCTCCAGCACCACAACTCAAGGACATTCAATCTTCTTCTGGCATCCTTAGTCATTGCCAAACCAGATGGTATTAAATTCAATTTTACATATTGGTCAACTTAGACCTCAATTCATAAATAGATCTTATATAGGGGAAAAAAAATGTACCTTCACACTGAAGATGCTTAACTTAAACACCCTCCAGCTCAGAGAGCAGCTGTCCTACACTATACCGATGTCTTTGAAAGACAATACAGTTTAGATGTAGAAACTTCCACTGTAGAACAGGGAAGAAAGAGAACATGAGTGAAAGCATAAAAGGGCTTAATAGGTTATTACAGTATGAGAAGGCTTTCCAATAAAGTGCTCCAGGCAGGAGTGTTTACAGGAAGAATCTTGATGGGCTCATGTTGGAAGCTTTAACTTTTATAGTCTAACTTCTTATATTATTAAATACCACTTTAGAGTTAGGAAGAGTAGTGGTTCAATGTAGCAGTTTTGTACAGAAAAAATAAATTGTGAGAGAAATGAAAAATCAGGACAGCACCTAAGATCCAGGTACAAGGTTGTCTAGCAACCTAAGATCCTACTTAATTCTGAGGAGGGAGATCTATAACTGTAACTCAATGGGTGAAACTCAAAGTCAGAAGCATTAGCTTTTTCTTGGAGGGGGGGATATCATACTTGATTAAACATTTAGTCTTTTAAAAATAAACAAAGATAAAACATCTCTGGTTTTTTATTTTTTCAGTACTAATCTGAAAGTTGCTAAACAGCACTGATGTTTCTGAGACTGGAGATTAAATCTATTTAGAATTTCTCTTCACTCCACTGGAATCTGAGAAACGAGAAGAGAGTTGATACCATAAGATAGTGTCTGTATCTGATAATGTCATCTCAGGTGTGATTAAAATGAAGGAGTGAACAATATTTTTTTTTTACTTTGTCCAGTTAACTGGGTGGTCTATATTACATTTAAGTCATAATTGAAGCTCAACATCAAGAAAACAAAGATTCTTACCACTGGGTCGATTAACAGCATCATGATGGACTGTGAAGTGATTGAGATTGCTAACAGCTTTAGTTTGCTTGATTCCACAATCAACACTTTTGGTACCAGCAGCCAGGAAATCAAAAGACAAATTGCCTTGGAAAGACTGCTGTCAGAGACCTCCCCAGAGTACTGAAGAGCAACAATGTCAGTTTGGAGACTAAGGTGCTCCTGATCCAGGCCATGGTCTTCACAATTACATGCTATGCATAAGAAAGCTGGAAAATGAGTAGGGAGGATAGAAGGAGAATTGATGCCTTTGAGCTGGTGCTGGAGAAGAGTGTTGTATTCCATGACCTGTTAAGAGAACGAACAGGTTCATCCTAGAGAGGGTGAAAACAGGCTTCTCCTTCGAGGCAAGGATTCTGAAACTTCATCTGACATACTTTGGACATGTTGCAAGGAGGGACAAGTCCTTGGAGAGGGACGTCATGTTTGGGAGGGTGGAGGAGGGGAAGATCCTTGATGAGATGGGTTGACTCAGTGACTGGGGTAAATGGGGGTAGGCATGTCAGAGATGGTGAGGTTGGCTCCGGGTAGAGCACGGTTCAGAGCTGTTGTACATCGGGTTGCTAAGAATCACAGGCTACTCAATGACACATAACAACAGCTTTTAATGTAGCATCAGGATTGGAAGAAAACTCGTCAGTAAACTTCGTTATGCAGATAACACTAT
Source organism: Elephantulus edwardii (assembly GCF_000299155.1). NCBI lineage: Eukaryota > Metazoa > Chordata > Mammalia > Macroscelidea > Macroscelididae > Elephantulus > Elephantulus edwardii. Next base: position 2,307,308 of record NW_006400015.1, read on the forward strand.
CTTGCTTGCAGAGAATAAAATGCACGTAAAGCCTTTACTCATTAATATAAAAATATGAATTCCACAAATTCTTTAAAGTGGACTAATAAACAACCTCATTAAAGATAGTATAGATTGAAGTTGCTAAGTATTTGATTTTATTTCGATTCACAGTTAACATTCGTGGAAATAGCAGGCAAGAGATCAAATGATGAGTCAGCAGAATGGGTGACTCTGTTGCCATGGGCTTCTGTGTTAAAGAGCCAGGGTGTTAGTGTAAAGGCCAAGACGTGGTCTTTCAGTGATGAGCCTGACGCGTGTGCATGTGGCAGCTGGAAGTGTAAAAGGAAGACCGATGAAGAACTGATGTCTCTGAATTATGGTATTATTGAAGAATATTGGCTGTAGCGTGGAGTGTCAAAATATCCAACAAGTACGATTTAGAGTAAAGGCAACCCAGGTCTTCTAGGAGGCAAAGATGATGGGTCTTGATCTCAAATATTTTGAGCATGTTGTCATGAGATGCAAGTTCTTGGCAAAGACATCATTCTTGAAAAAAAATAGAGGGTCAGAAAAAGAAAGAAAGTCCCTCAAGGGTATGCACTGAGTCAGTGACTGCTTTATGCACTGCGGTGACCACGATAACAAGCTGGAGGCCGGTGGAAATCGTGAGGGTGGTGCGAGACAGGGCAGCGTTGTGTTCCATTGTACACAAAGTCTAGGGCTTGGAGTCAACTCATGATCTCTAACACAAGCACCCGAAAAGGCATGGCAGTGGGTCTGGGCTTTAGAAGGGAATGGAGCTGATTGAAGTTTGGATTTCAGATGAGCAGAGGACCAGGAAAACAATTCCCACACTCTCGCCCTACTACAATTATTTTAGATAAATTGATGCTGTTTTGAGCCTCTCATTTTGTGGTAATATGTTGTACAGCAGCAAAAAACTAATTAAAACTAAAGCCAAACTGTTACCATGGAGTCGTTTTCAACACATAGTGCCCCTTTGTCCATCCCTCAAATGCCAGTTTATCAGATAATCTGCTCTGTCTCCGCAATCTAAAGTGTGCCATCCCACGCAGGCGAATCACGTGCAACAAAACGAGCTGCTTTGTTTAGACTTCATATAATTTACCACTTGGTAAATGATGCATTTTGTGGTTGAAAAAGAAAATACCCAGTGATAACCAATAATAAGCGTATTTTAAAATGGCCCTGTCTCTGTGCGTCCAGCGTTTAAGTCTCATTTGATTTAGAGAGCTCAGTCTGGCACATTGATTTGTTCAGTAATCATTTTAAGGTTATATGAATTGTCAAATGGAAAATTTGGAATTTAAATACAGTTCTTTTTACTTAGAGGCTCAACTCTGTTATTCTTTAAGTAATATAGTTTTCATATTATATTGTACAAGTTGAAATGTATTACTTTTTGGTTTTTAAAATTCTGACATTTTCCCACACAAATAAAAGAGAAGTAAAAGATAACAAATTTATGATCTCAAAGAAGGTCAACTATTTCTTTTCAATCCTTTGTGTCAAAATATGCTGTGTGTCTTTTGCATCGTGATTGAAATACCCTAGATAGATTTTCCCTTATAAGAAATAGTTGACATTAAGCTATTAAAGCAATAAAAGTAGAAATCCAGAGAGACTTTAAAGCTCTGAAGTTGCAAGATTGTTCTGCTCTATTGCTTTGGAGTTTCAAAGGACTTTGTTTGAATGTTGCAACGTGAAATAACAGTGGCAACATGAACAAACCAACTGTAGTTTATTTTCAATTCAAAATATTTTCTTTCCTTTATTACCAAAGCAATATATGTTCATTATTTAAAAACTTGGACAATATTATTAATAATAATAGTAATATGAAAATACAATGCTTCCAAGTTAAGAGGTTGCAATTGTTAAGTGGGAAAGTGCAGGGTTCTCGACCCAAAGGCGTGTGGTTGCAGTACACCAGTAGTTCCTGGAGAGAAAGATGGGCAGTCCCTTCCCCTGTGACTTACTGCTTCTGAAAGCCCACTAGAGGGTCGGCTCAGGCTCAGTTCCGACTCGATAATACACAGCAACAACAACAACAACATATGAAGGAAAGATTTTTAATGTTTATATTTGTAAAAGTTAATTCATATTGAATGTAGTTGTATTGTTTAATTTGTTTTCTTCAAATTTATATGTGGGTGAAGGACTTTTAAATAAATACATGGGTGCATCCTTTGATATACCAGTTAAGATAAATTCCAAGTGGTAAAAAATGCTATAAAATTGCTATAGCAAAATCACAAAATCATACAAATCACAAGTATAGTCTACATTGATTTGCCAGCTGTTCTCCTCTTCCTCTACCCACTCTGGTTCTCCAGATTAGTGTTGTGTTTTTTTTTTTAAATTTTTTATAGTAGTTTTATAGGCATCAATATAGCATTTTTTTTTTCATGAGCTCAGCAAGTTTGCAAAGATAATGAAGAAGGCCTGACATCTTTGCATACAAGGATGGGATGTATTTGAAAAGTCCAAGGAACAATGCAGATGAGAACCGCAGTTGATAACCTATTTCTTACTTAGGAGACATTGTCTTTAACTCCGCCTGTCTCCTCCGCGGTCCACCATTGATGTAAGTTTTCTTCTTTCTTTTTAAAGAAATGTATTTTATTCATTCATTCATTGTTGCATATGTTCTTCCTCGTCCTTTGTCCCCTCCACTAGTGCGCTTTGCACGGCTCTTCTTGATCCAGATTGTTGTCCTTCATGTAACGCCCAGTCACATCTTCCTTATAGACAATTGTTCCCCTCATCTGTTCTAACGCAGTGTTCGTGATCTGTCCACACTTCCCCATTCTCCTCACCCCCATGCCTGCCCTATTTTAAAACAGTGGTGTTATGCAGCGTTTTTACTTTTGTACCTGAGATAGTTCATTCAGTTTAATGTCCTCCAGGCTCTCTGATGTGTAATGTTTTACAAGTTCATTGTTTTTCAATGCTGTATATTTCATGTGTTTGTTGATGGACAGTTGGGTTACCTCCTTTTCTTTGCTATTGTGAGTAATGCAGCAATAAACATGGGTGATTAGACATCTGTTTTGAGTTGTGGCTCTGGTTTCTTTAGGGTATATTCCTGGGAATGGAATTGCTGGGTTAAATGGCCTTGCTATTTCCAACTTTTTGAGAAAGTACCAGACCGCCTTCCATAGTGGCTGCACCCTTTTTCGTTCCCACCAGCAGTGAATGAGAGCTCCGGTCTTCACACCCTCAGCAGCAGTTATTGTTTGCTGCCCTGTTGAACTTTGCTATTGTTGCTGGGAGCATCTTTCTTTCTGACGTATCTCTCCACCTGAGCTCAATGCACTTGATATATTTTCTTTTAAATCCCCCCCCCCTTTATTTTGTAAGATTCTTAAGCTATGCGATGGCATCTGACTGTCCATTTATGTAAATTCTAGGATAAAAAAAAAAGAAAGAAATCACACTGAAGAAAACACCTCAGAAGCGCGGCTAGTTCCAGATCACTTCAATAAGGTTACTGTCCCAGTAAATTGAGTCACACTTTTTTATATCAGGTGTCAAGAGTGCAACATTGGCAGTGTGTATAGACCTTCTATGTAATTTCATCTGTTCATATATATAGTAACCAACATACAGACTCTCCAGAAAAATATTTAAATTTATCAATGCATACCTATATTCTTGGGCTGTCCACCTATCTTGTACATTTTGTAGACCATAGAACAATTCTGGCAACGGGCAGGCAGTGTGTGCAACCTGAAGCTACTCTGCAGTTTCTCTTACTCTGCAGAAGAGGACCTGAACATAGCAGTATCTGGCATGGTAGCTGTGCAACCGATATGATTGTACGTGTACATAGGAGACATTATTTTCAATATTAAAGGTACCTTGGGACACAGAAAAATAGCTTTAAAAAGGCTCTTGTGTCCACGGGCGCAATTGTTAAGGTGCTGTTAAGGTAGAACTGACCCATAGCTGTCCCTCCAGCGGGTTTTCAGAGGCTGTAAGTCACACTGAGGAGATTGACAATCTCTCTGCAGTGGAACCGCTGGCGGATCGAAAACACCTGCCTTGGGGCTGAGAGCTCTTAGCCCGAAGCCACCAGAGTTCCCTATCCATGCAGTTAAATATCAAGAATCCACTCGCATTGAGTGACCAGTGATTGAATGCCACTGTCTTAGTTATCCAGTGCTGCTGTCAAAGGTAGACCACATACGAGTGTCCTTAACAAACAAATGTATTTTCTCAAACTTTGAGGACTTCCTATTACTGTTGAGTGTGCTTGTCACTTCTGAACCAACCAGTAGGGGATCCGTTAGTAGGATTTTAGAAGCAGTCTTATGGGAGGAAATTAGACATGCAAATTCCTGGAGGTCATGGGCTTGTGACTCCTGTCAAACATGAGAATAGACCTGTGCACATACCAGGAAGGACGGGGTAAGCTTGATGGTGCATATAAGGTCCAGGGGACCTTGCAGACGTCAGGCTAGTCTGTGGCCCTGCTGCGGGGTCATACGGTGGGATTTGTAAGGAGTTTGGTATGTAATAAGCCTACCAAACAGAAGTTTTGGGGACACACACACACACACACACACACACACACGAGCTGTAGCCCTGAAGACAGACAATGGGGTCACTGCAGCAAGAACTCCAGTGCAGACGCTTCCAGGCCTCACGAGGCCAGCACCAGGCAGCTGGTCGGGCCTGTTCCTGTTCATTCTGAGAGGACACTGGCTCTGAGTTGTGTCCTGTTACTTCTATCTTAAACCAATGGGCGGTGCATTTGGTGACTTTGCCAGGTCACTCCGCCCCTGCATGGAAGGAGGATTGAGCGGAAGGGGACCCATGCTGTTGGAGAGGATGAAGGCTCCGGCAGTGCGGAGAAGTTGGTGCGGTGTGCTGTAGTCCGCGCCTCTGAGAAGCCACCTTGTGATGAATCTCACAAAAGAAATTACTCATTGAGTTTCAAATGAAATTCAATGAAGAGTTAGCTCATAGATAGCTCATTTGAGATGTCTACGTAATGGAACAAAAAAAAAAAGAATAATTCTTCCAAAAGCCTGGCTTCTTCATAGTATTTTGCAAATACTAACTCATAATAAATGGCACGACAGTGGATGCTTTCTGCACAAAAAGCAGAGGTTTTTCATCCGATGATTCGTTTTTAACAGCCTACACGGATTTCACCAGGCCAGAACTTACCCTTCAGACGCAGGAAGAGCAAGAGATTTGCTGGTATGAAGAAACTGTGACTCGAGTTCCATTTTTATTTCTCTCTACCACTCAAATAGAGACTCGGCATCATCAGTTCAGAAAGTGCTGGAGTGAAGAGAAAACATCCTTTTTGTGATTTGCTTCTGTTTCCCCCCCTTTTTCTCTTAGAGCTTTGCTGTTCTGATCTCAATATACTTAACGTGGACACGCAATGGACGATATAGTCACATGGACACACACAAACCTTCCTGCTTACCCTAGTCAGGCATATTATGCCTAAAAAGGATTTCTTTAAAAGGATTGTGGAATGATATTTTGTAGACTTTACAGTCTCTTCCAGAGATCACTTTCTCATTTCATGTTGGTTGATGACCTAAGCTAATAGAGCCTACATTCTGACAGGATTAGGTTATTCCGTGGCACCTAACAACAGCACAGTGCCTGTGTGCCACCCCAGAGGCGGTTCTAATCCACCACATGCCGTGCAGACAGATGTGGGCAATCTCCTCTAGGGCAGATTACAGCCTCTGAAAACCCACTGGAGGGGCAGCCATGAGTTGGTCAGAGTTCAGCAATAACAACAACGAAACGTGTTGTTTCTAGAGCGTCTAGGAAGTGCTGCACCTGACTATGCCTTCTTCATCAGCTGTTCAGCTCTCAGACTCGCACCAACTTGGAACGGGCTCATAGCTGACCCTCCGACAGGATTTGAAGAGGCTAGAAATCATGCAGGATGAGTTTTCTGTCTCTCCTGCAGAGCCCCGTGTAATTTCAAACCACCTGAGTGGTGTCATCTTTGAGTTAGAAGCATGTTTTAAAAACAAAGTTCTCCTTGTTTTGTTTTCTGGTGATAATACACCTATCTAAACATTCACCAATCCAACAATGTCTACAGGTACTATTTAATGGCTTTGATAACATCTCACCCTATTGGCCCCGTTCTGGGTTGTTACAGCCTATATTAACATAAGGTATTTGCAATGAGCAAACATTTATTGTACAAAATTTAGTCATTCAGTCTCCATCCTAAATATGGAGCATTAAGAAAGCTCAACATTAAGAAAACAAAAATTCCCACCACTGGACCAATAGGCAACATCCTAATAATTGGAGTAAAGATTGAAGTTGTCAACAATTTCATCTTGCTTGGATCCATAGTCAACACCCTTGACACCAGCAGTCAAGAAATAAAATTACTTATTGCCTTGGGAAATCTGTCGTCAAGCTCTCTCCAAGGTGTTAAGAAGTGATGATGTCAGTTCAAAGACTAAATTGCATCTAATTAAAGCCATGGTCTTCTCAATGAAAAGGTGGACAATGATAGCTGAGAGAAGAATCGTCTTTGAGTTGTGATGTTGGAGAAGAGTCAATATCATATGGATTGCCAAAAGATCTATATGTTTTGGAAAAAGTGCAACCAGGTTTCTCCTTGGAGACAAGGATAGTGAAGCTTCCTCTCACATAACTCAGGCATGTGCTTAGGAAGGGCCAGTCTTTGGAAACGATCATTGTGCTTGGAAAAGTGGAGCGTCAGTGAACGAGAGAAACACCCTCAACAGGATGGACTGATACAGAGACTGTAACGATAGGCTCAGGTATAACCAACGATGAGATGGCACAGACTCGGGCAAGGTGCAGATCTGTGGCTCACAGACACTGTGAGGTGCTGTTGACTTCCTGATACCTAACAACAACTATAAAATAAGCATGAACTCACTACCCGCTCCAAGGTTGCTATATAACCTTCCTAATACAATCTTTCTAATAATCTTTCTAATATAATCTTACCAGTTTGATACCGTAGAGATGTTTCTTAAAGGAGCTTCACGCACAAGGAAGACATTTCTTGCTAATTAAGTTGTGCTTTGCCTTTTAAAAAGATGTTTTGCTTGAAAGCTTAAACTTTATCTCAGAGCAGTAGTTTCAGGTGTTCAACAGCCTTCAGAGCTCCAGGAAGCCTGGATCCCAGGGCAATTTAAAAGTCTGTCCTGGATTTTCTCCAGTTTGATCAGCATTCTTCTGTGGGATGAAAATCTGCAATAATGGTGGGTGTACACTTTCAATTTCTTCTCATCTCTGAGCAAAGGAGATCATGAAAGCAGTAAGCCACACATTTCGCACCCTCCTGCTCCTGACTGCCCTTCAGTCTCTGAGTGCCTGGACCAGTAATTCCTTGGATGACTCTTTGAAGTACTTGAGGCCTCCAAGTCCCCAGGCTCTGTGAAACTAGAGACAAGGCTGAACAAAAGCAATAAGCAAATAATCAGACTATGGTACATGCATACAATTTAATAGCACTTAGCCAACAGGAGAAATAAAATCTTCATATATGCTACATATTGATGGAGCTGGAAAACAGGTTGAGTGAAATACGTCAAACACAAACCTCTAATATCGTGTGGCCTAATTTAAATAAATGAAAAACGTATAGAGGACCAATATTACTTGTGGTTTTGAAGGGAAAGGAAAGCTCATTTTGAAGGAAATAGAGCTTCTGTTAAAAGTAGAATTGCACAGCAAATTATTGTAGTCACTACCGAAAAGCTACCTACCTGTAAAAAGATAAATTGACAAATACTGTGTGATAAATATATTTGTAACAAAAATAAAATATTTGTACAAAAATAAAAAAGGCAACAGGCAGATAATAAGGCTAATTGTGAACAACCAACACCTTTCAGAGAAACTGGTTTAATGCTTTAGTGTCATGATTTCATGTAACGTTGAGGCATGGACTTTTAAAACATTGTGTTTGTCTATTTCTGTCTTGATAACACATAGCTAATTACAGTTGTGGTCTGATGCCCTGTTGGTACTGGATATCACTGAGCCAGTTTCAACTTTTTAAGCCTGTATACAACAGAAGGAAGTATGTCCCGATCCCACACCATTGTCAGAGGGGCAGTTCTGTTTCCTTCGTAGCCCGTGTGAGAATGAGTCTATCCAGTGGTCATGCTCCTCCTTGATATTGATGCTTTCCTTCCCACGCTTGATGTCCTTCTCCAGGATTAACCTTGTCTGACAATATCCACCAGGTTCATGACGTAAAAACATAGCATCCTTGCTTCTAAGGAGCATTCTAACTGTTCTTCATCTAAAAGAGATTAATTAGCTCATCTGGCAGTCCATGATATAATCTATATTCTCTTTCAGTATCATGATTCAAAGATATAAATCCTTCATTGGTTTTTCATAATCATTGTATATGAGCTGACAGAAAATACCACAACTTGTGTGAGGTACAACTTTGTCCCCAAATCTGTGTTTGCAAATTTGTCCCATGTAGTACATCTCTTGATTTCTCAATCACGCACATTGATTATAGATCCAAGTAAAACGGAATGTGTGACAACTTTAGTTTGTATTTGTTATGATGTCATGATTATGTGTGTAGTGTGAGAACTTATGTTTTCTTTAAATTGAATTCTAATCAAGACTCAAGGCTTTGGTTTTTGATTGTTACCAGTGTTTCAAGGCTTGGATTTCAGCAAGTGAGGCGGTCAGCTGACTATCACAGGTCACTCGTGAGTCTTCCTTCTGTCTGGTACCATGTTCTTATTTACTGTGGCATTTTAGAGAATCAAAACACAGACTGAGTAAGCGTGGTGCACCAAAACCCCGAGTCACATATTTTATTACTTTCAATTACACCATATGCTTTTGTTCCTTTCACAGACCTCTTGTTTGGTCTACTTGTGAATAAAATGGGGGGAAAAAAGGAAATGTTCTGAAATTCACATTTGTCTCCATGTTATTTATAATATGTTATGGTTTATATTAAATATATATGTGCCATATTAACTGTATATATAGTATTCATATTAACTATATATTTTTATTATTCTTACATCAATGTTTTCAATATTCAATATCACAATACTTAATAATTTCAAAACAATATTTTCTTCAATTCTTTCAGCTTCAAAAATGCCAAAAATGGTTTTCGGTTTTTTCTGACTTCAGGTTTTTGCACATTTCGTTATGTTTTTCTTTTTATTCCTAAATTGTCCTTTGAAATCTGTTGTAATCTCTTACTTTCTCATTTCTTCCATTCACATTAGCTTCTTTATGTCCTAGAGCAAGTTTCAGAGTCTCTTTTTGAATCTATTTTTGTGTTTATTTCCTGAATCTTTCACAAGCTTCTCTTTTCTTCATTCATGGAATTCTTGATGTCATATCCCAACTTAACTGATGTTTGATCATTTTTATTCAGGGTATCAAATGTGTTCTTGAGACGACCTCTAATTTAAGGGAGAATATGCTCGAGGTAGTGTTTAAACTCTAGGGACTTGTTTGTCTTCTTTAACTCAGTTTGTGCTTGCGTATGCATCCTTGGTGGTCTGGCCTGCGATAGATGCCTGCCCATATACTCACTGTTGTGGCTGTTTGCTTTCTTGTTGGAACAAACTCGTGGCAGATTTCCGAGACTTTACATCTCGAAAGGAGATTGTCCATCTCTCTCCCTCAGAGTGGCTGACAGATTCTAACTATGTTCCTTAGGGATGTCAGGCCACAAGAAATCCCTAACTAATGATATTAAAGACTAATTAGCTCTTAAGAAGGTGTAGCTAATTTGAGCCTTGTATTTTTTTAATTGAGATTTTAATGAAAGTATATAAAGAACTTGGATATCCATTTATTAATTGTTGCACATTTTCCTCCCTGTCCCCCCTCCCATTCACATTTTTCTTTGGAAAAAAGTTCTTTCATTATTACACAGTCCCCCCACCCCTCCCAAGACCACTTTATTATGCAGCTCTTACTCTGGACTCTGGCCATGGAAATAATACCTAATCATATGTTCCTTTTATACAGTTCTCTCCCTCATCTGTTTCAATGCCATGTGCATTATTTAGCCCCTCTTTTCTTAGTTTTCCCCCAACCCCCTATCAGTCCAGTTCTGTAACAGTAGCACTATGCAGTATTTGTCATTTTGTGACCGAGATATTTCATTCAGCATAATGTCCTCCATGATCACCTATTTTGTATAATATTTCATAAGTTATTTGTTTCTCAGTGCTGCATAATATTCCAATGTGTGGATATACCAGAGCTTCTCTATTCATTCGTTTGTTGATGGCCACTTGGGCTGTTTCCAACTCTTTGCTATTGTGAACAAAGCAACAATAAACTTGGGTGTGTATATATCTGCTTAGGTGGCAGTTCTGGTTTCTTTAGGATATATTCCTCGTAGTGGAATTTCTGGGTTGAGTGGTGTTTCTATTTCAATCTTTTTGAGGAAGCTCTGTACTGCCTTCCAAGGTAGTTGCACCATTTTACATTTATCAACAGTGAATAAGGATTCCAGTTTCTCCACAACCTCACAGCATTTGTTGTTTGCTGCTTTGTTGAATTTTGCTTTTCTTACGGGGGTGAGATGATATCTCGTATTTGTTTTGATTGGCATCTCTCTTAGAGCTAGGGATTTTGAGCATGTCTTCATGTGTTTGTTGGCCATCTGAATGTCTTCTTTGGTGAAATGTCTGTTCATACCCTGTGCCCATTTTGCAATTGGGTTGTTTACCTTTATCTTGGTGTGGCACTCAAGTATTCTATAAATTCTAGATATAAGTGAATCATGCATATTCTATCCAGCTAGGTCCATGTCTGTAGTCAATGCTTAAATAGGTGAAAAAAAAATAAGTTAATAAATCACTGATAGTACAAAGTTCTATCATGCAATCTCAAGCATGACTTCTCTTGTAAAGGTCATATTTTCATCAAGAGTCTCTGGTGGCCTAGTGGTACGGAGCTGAACTGCAATCCCAAAATCATGAAGTTCAAATCCACCAGTTTCTCTGTGGCTGAAAGATAAACAATATCCTCCTGTGCGATTAAACTGCCCCTGAACACCCACTGCTGGGTCAGCTGTGGGTCCGTTCCAACTCCATGGTACACTGCCAACAACAATCCTCTTTTCTTGCAAAATTCCACATTCTAATCGTTTTATACATTGCCTTGTCTAATTATGTATGATGCGTTGAAATGGTCTGGAATGAGAATTAATTTACCAGAATAATTTTTGCATTTATAAACTATAAGCAAATACCACAAAGAAAATAAAGATTAATCATTAATGCCTAGGTTAATTTCCTCTACCCCGTTTTACTATTTTTGTCTTCTTAAAAGAGTAGCATGGATTAGCATGATTAATTGTTACCATTTCTTTTCTTCTTCTTTACATTTGCATTTTTTTTACTTCATCTCATTATTTTTGTCTTAGTTTTGGACCTTAAACGTAGAGAAAGTTATAAATTCCTATGCATTATTGTGTTTCATTAAGAGTTAAATTTAATGCTGTGAATTCACATATACTTTAGATACATGTTAAATACACCCATGTATGTTATGCAATTATTTGAATAACAAGTGACTTCCTTACAGGCTAAATTCCTACAGCACATAAACATGGTATGTGTTTTAAAGTTATTTACATGCATGTACATTTATACATTTTATGGATTCACATCTGTATATATTCTTGTATCTCTGCCCCTCTCTCTCTCTCTTTCTTTCTCTTTCTTTCTCTCTCTCTCTCTCTCACACACACACACAGAGATACTCCTAAGAACACCACATTATTTAGTCAATTATGACTCTAGAACTACCAGGTTCCAAGCAATTGGTGATCAACCCAAGGTTTAGAGTCACTCTGCCTTAGTGTACAGCTATGAGATGAAGAAGACACATTTTTCATGTGATTCAATCATAATTGCTTGTCTGGAGCTCTAATTGTCCAGTAAATGCACCAAAGGACTCAATGCCATGCAGCACGAGGCTTATTGGAGACCAAGAAAGACTTAATGCCTTTGAATTGTGGTGTTGGCAAAGAATAGTGACTATTCCATAGTCTGCCACATGAATAAACAGGCCTATCTTAGAAGCACCGCCAGGGGGCTTCTTAGAAGTACGGGTGACAAGCCTGCATCTCACATAGCCTAGGCATTTTATCAGTAGAGCCCTGTCCCTGAAGAAACCCTTGACAATGGCAAACTTTCTCCACTTACCATGATGATTTTTGTTGGTTCAGTTGTGCCGATTTTTGTTTCCTTTATGTTCAGTGTAATCCTACTGAAAGCTTCATCAATAAGTGCTTCAAATCTTACTTTTTAGCAAACAAAATTGTCATCTGCATCAAACAGGATGTTGATGACCATTCCTCTAATTCTGATGCCACATTTTTCACATGTAGATAGGCCATGGTCTTTGCGATCACTTGTTATGCATCAGGGAGTTGGACAATGACTAGGTAGGATAGAAAGAGAATTGATGCCTTTGAGCTGTGGTGCTGGAGAAGAGTATTGAGGGTACCATGGACTGCTAGGAAAACAGATTCATCCAGGAGAGGGTTAAACAGGACTGCTCCTTGGAGACAAGGATTCTGAGGCTTCATCTGACACATTGTAAGGAGGGACCAGTCCTTGGAGAAGTGCATCATGCTTGGGAGGGTGAAGGGCAGGCACAGGAGGGGAAGGCCCTCTATGAGGTAGATTGATTCAGTGACTGGGGTAAAATTGGGATGAGTGTGTCAGAGACAGTGTGATTGGCACAGAATAGAGCAAGGTTTAGGGCTGTTGTAGATAGGGTCCCTATGAGTCACAAGCGACTCGAAGGCACAAAGCAACAACAAGTTGAACTTCTCAGAGTATTTCCCCAGTACAGAGATAGAAAAAATACAACAAAAGCTCTCTGGTGCATCCTTTTCCTGATTTAAACCAGGCAGCATCCTGTTCTATTTTAATGGTAGCTATTTGTTCTTTTTAGGAAATATTCAATATAGGGCCATTAAAAATTGTTTAACTACATTTTAAAAAAGAATGCCCAATAAATTTTAAAGTAAAAAAAAATCTATGAATTGGTTGGTATTTAAAAAGTAGCAAAATTAAACATATTACAAAATAATGCATGGCTATTTTGTATATGTTAAATAGCATGTTTTTTAAAAATGTTACCCTGGAATAAATCATAATTTATAGTGACCCTGTGTATTACAGAATTCATGTTGTTTTTTAGAAGCATTTTATTCTCATTATTTTGGTTGTAGTTTTTCTGTTTTCACTAATTTGTCTCCCTGCTCCACAGTCATTCTAATCGTTCTCCAGATGAACTGTTGTCCATGTGATATCATGTGGAGGAATTTTGAAAAACACATCGTTCTCAAGGTAAAATCTTTTGCTCATAGGTTTACTATGTGTCATACTTGACTTAACAACACTTAATAAAATTAACAGGCTGCTATTTAGTTAAGCATTTATTTCAGAAATACCTATAATAAAACATAATAATTGGGAGCTTTTTAAGTGAAAGTAATACTTACTTAAAATAATTTTTAAAATGAAAATATATTAAAATCATCCAACCGAAAGCAGACAGTTCGAATCCCCCAGTTGCTCCTCAAGAGGAAAATGGAAAATCTCTTCCATGAGATTTCCTGTGAAAAATTGCTGGAGGGTCAATTGTGAGTAACTTTCAAACTTGCACCCATAATAATATGATGATGATGATAATAGAAAACATTAAATGGAGACAATTTACAAGATCATAGTTTCAGAAAGCCAAGCCATTAAACAGGTTCAGCCTGGAGAGGGTTAAACCAGGCTGCTCCTTGGAGGCAAGGATTCTGAAGCTTCGTCTGACGTATTTTGGACATGTTGCAATGAGGTCTTTGACTCAGTGACTGGGGTAATGAGGGTAGGTGTGTCAGAGACAGTAAGGTTGGCATAGAATAGAGCAGAGTTTAGGGCTGTTGTACCTAGGGTCGCTGTGAGTCACAGGTGACTTGACAGCACATAACAACAACAACAACAGCAACAACAAAATTCTTCAATTCATCTTTGGTGGCCTAGTGTCAAGAAGCTGTGCTGAAATCTCCAAGGCACAGAGTTTGAAACCACCCATTGCTGCACAGGAGTAGGATAGGTAGTCTCCCCCTGTGAAATTAACTGCCTCTGAAAACCAGCCAAAAGTCAGCTGTGGTCGGTTCCGACTTGACAGCACACAACAATAACACAAACAACAACATTCTTCAACTGCATGTTTTATAATCAATCTCTGAAAGTAAGCTCCCTTGACCAGAAGCCTTGTTTCATTCAATCTACACAGTCTTTGAAGAGTAAGTGTGTGTGCAATGTATGTGTCCGTGAGAGGAACCGTGTTACCACTTAAAGCTTGCCTGATACCTTACATATCATCCACTTTCTCTTTAATTGATCTCTCACTAAATCCACTGAGACAGGGTTCTTCAGTAACTTAACGTTCTGTTCCTAGTTTCTTGGCCTTCTTTTTCTTCTCCTCAAGTCTGAGAATTTATCATACAATATAAAATCGGCATCAAAACAGACATCTAGCACATGAACTTGTTAACTCCTCTGATCTTCAACTTGATTATTTTTGTCACTTGGTTAAAATTAACAAGAACTCGTGCAGTACTGAACTCTTGAAATTGAATCTCCTATTCACTCATGCATATTTCTTCTCGCAGGTCATACGGGTGGCTGTCCCACTCTGCTTGCTTTGTGACCTCATGAAAACCCCGCTCCTCTTCTCCTTCTCGGGCTCCGCGTCAATCAGCCGCCTCCTCAGCTTCCCACTTCTCGATCTTTCCATCTTCTCTGGGTTTTCATGCTTCTGTGTTACCATTTTGCAATTATCTGCTAACATCCTCACATGTTTTTTTAAATTTTCATTTATGTTACATGCTGCTTGTAAAATCACAATTTTGCATAAATCCAAATATTGACGTCTCAGCCTTTCCACCCAGCTTCTAGTGCTGCTTGAAAAAGCCACGTATTTAGACAGATTGGTTGGTTTATCCTGACCATAATTTGATCTGTATTTATTTGATCACAGTATCAATTTGAAATATTCTCCAGTTCCCTTAAAGCCTCCATCCATCATATCTGTCTCTTACCCAAAGCACTGAGCAACACATTGTCTGTCTAGGTGTTCTCCTCTGGTGGGTTAGGAATTGCATTCCCAACCCTAACACTGATGATTCGAATCTCATTTCAATTACAAAGGGAGGGACAGCATTGGAGAGGAAGACCCCAGGTGAGGTGGGTTGATGCAGTGACTGGGGCAGCGGGGGGTTGGTGTGTTAGGATTAGTGAGACTGTTTCAGGATAGGGCAGGCTTCAGAGCTGCCATGCACAGGGTCACTGTGAGTCACAGGCGACTCCACGGCATATAACAAAAACATAGCGTACAATGTAGATGTTGACCAGGAGCTAATCAGACCCTCTCATCTGTCCTGATGTTGACCAGGAGTTAGTCAGACTCTGTCATCCTCTGTCCTCCTGGTCACCAAATACTCATTTTATTCTTTCTTGTGCACAAAAGCAATATTTTCTTTAAAAGAAGATTTCCCTCTGGTCCCTGTTTTCAGTAGAAGAGTAAGAACTTCTGAGTAATATTCCATTCAGTCCAGTGAGTCTAGATGTTTATCATATCATATCAACTAATAAATTAAAATATAATTTATATTCATTCTTTCTAGTATCTACTGTGTTGTACCAAAATGTGGCAGAGACAAGAAGCCGTCAATAAACTCTGCTAATCAGAAATGGAATCCTGTTGGCTTAGTGGCAAGAAGCTGTTCTGTAAACCTGAAGGCATGAGGTTCAAATCACCAGCTTTTCCGTGGGAACAGTATGGGCAGTCTCCTCCAGTCTAATTACTGCCTTTGAAAACCCACCAGAGGGTCAGCCAAGGGTGAAATCCGACTCCACAGTACACAGCAACAAACAGCAGTCAGAAATGAGACTCTCTCTCTCTTTACTCTACTGAGTTTATCTGAAGAAAGGGCACCTCAAGGCCACATTGTACCCACATGTCAAAGAGCACAGGTGAGTACCCTGGCCCCGCATACCTGCTCGGGCTCTGTACCAGCAAGACGTGCTCTGGAATCCTGGTTAAGGAGGCTGAGCTGCTGTTACTCCCATGAACAGTAATCACAGCTGCTCTGGTAGAAGGCAAGGTCCACACAATAGATAAACCTTATAAATGCCCTGCTCTGAGGGTTTGAGCAGGTGCTGGAGCCTTCACAGACGTCACAGGTCCCCTGATGGAGGAAGTCCTCCCAGAGCAGGACTCTTAGCCTCCGTCTATGTCTGTGCGGGGCAAACACTGAGCTTTTTGAACCACCTGCAGGATTTCACCTGTTGCGTCTCTGTCTATTTTCATGGGCTGAAAAGGGAGCGTCTACAATTGCATTTGAACTTGGGATTTAGACTGGACTCTTGGAGTCAGAACTATCTCTGAGACAGCACTCAGTAAGCACTCCGCCAGCTGTGCCGGGCAGACTGGAGGAGGTGGCCTTCCTCGCAGGATGACAGCGGTTCTCCACGCCCTGATGGTGGGAATTGCTCTGCACGTTTACACCACCTTCGCTGGGGCCTGCTTCCAAGATCTGCATTCGTGATTCAAGCTCTATTGATAAGTTACATGTGAAATACGTTGCTCTCAAATAGTCACTGCTAAGGACAAGATTTGTGCTGAGAAGAAACGAGAAAGGCAATCTGAGCACTTTGACAAGCTCAGGGAGTGCTCGTGTCTTAGTTGGGAAGGAATTGTTTGCCAAGTGGAAGGAAGGTCAGGACAATACACCAGAAAGATGGACAGTCGGTCCAGTGTGGCTCTCGGCTTCTGGATACCCACTGTAAGGTCAGCTAGGAGTTAGTTATGATTCAATGGCAGAGGCTAGAGGTGAGCTGATGTCAAGGTATGAATTTGGAGTACAAGTCTGGAACACAGAAGAATAGAAAACAAATAGACAAAGAAAATTGGGGGAAAATAAAGCCGTGATGAGCACGGCACCAGATCAAGCAGGGTTCCCATGGGTGGTGAGTAGGATTGCTGTGGCTTGTAGTTGGTCAGCGGCGTCTATCGCCATCCACTCTCTCCTGGGTCAGAACACTTCATCTTTCTTCTCTCTCCAGGGTAACTGGCGAGTCTAGACCATCAAACTTGCAGCCCTTCAGTTGGTGTTAGCACAGCACCCCCAAATAGATGTAAACTCAACTTGTCATTGTCAAGTCCACACTGACTCAGAACTGACCCTCCAGAAGGTGGTGGAGAGTCTGTAAATCACTCAGGGGACACTGTCATTGCCCCTTGCTTACCCTAAAATGAAATACAGGTCTTTGCGTTGTCAAACCTTTCTCTCCTGTCATAGCACTTGGATGCCAAGTGAACAATCCAGCATGAAGATAGGCAGTTCGAACCCACCAGCTGCCCCATGGGAAGAAGATAGACAATCAACTTGCGTGTGATTTCACAGTCTGAAAACCTACTAGGGGTCAGCTGTAGGTCGCTCAGACTTGAAGGTGCACAAAAACAACAGCATGTTACACCTGGTGAGATTGTGTAGCATTGGGTGTCATTTCCTCTACACGTAAACAATTAGAGAATGTGCAGTTGGATTGTATGAGGTAGCAGAAAATGAGTGTTTTCAACTTCAGCAAAAGCACATTAGTGACACGTGAAGATTGAAACATCTAATTTGCACAATGTACATTTTATGCCACATTATTTACACCTGGTTTGCAAATGTGTTGAGCTTTTCAAAGTCGTTATCGATGATTACACCAACATGTCAACTACTCCAAGAGACATTTTTGAAGTAGTCATCACGGAACTTTTCTTTCTCCTTGATATTTGTTGACAGTTTAATTTATAACAGTTTATTATGTAAGAACTTAATTTTGTGAATATGTGCATTTTTCTCACATTAATTTGGTCAAGAAAAAAGTGGGGAAGACTCTCAGAACAAATATTTTGTTACAAGATAAGAAATTTTAACTCAGAAAATAAAACCTTCATTCAAAGTACAGTGAGAAGTTAATATAAATAAAAAGAAAATGCAAGTAAACAACAAAGAAATGTTTAGTTAGAGATTAGCTTTGCATTTTAATGCTCACTCAGCAAACAATCATTGTTAGGTTTATGTTCCTAACTTTAAGCGCCTTGTGTTGTCTATGTATTCTTATATACCGGGGGGACACTTAGTTTTATAATCCTATTTTCTTTGATCAAATAAGTCTCTATTAGCACATATTTCTAGTAAACATACCGGTATTTGATGGTGGTAGTGGTGGTGTTATGTGCCATCGAGTTGCTTGCACTCATCGTGCACTACCTCGGAAACCTGCCCTATCCTGAGCTGATCTCATGGTCTCTGACAGAACTACTCTCATTTCTCTAGTCTCTACATCAATCTATCTATTCCTGGGTCTTCCTCTCCTGGGCTGTCCCTCCACCCTTCCAAGCACGATGTTCCTCTCCAAGGACTGGTTCCTTCTGGCATAGTAATGCATCTAAAATTCTTTTTCAGACTTTTCTATTATACCCAACTTTACTATTATAATGGAGGTTGTAAAAAAAGCCGGGTGGACTGTGGGTTAAGCATAGATCTGAATGGTCTGCAGCTATTCCGTGCAAACACTCTGTGACAGACAGAAGTGGAGTTGGCTCCTTTAACAGGGAGAAGTCCTGCAAACTCTGAGAAGTCATTCTACATGTTTACAGGTCTCTCGAGTCATGACACGTTTGATGATGTTGAGTTTTATTTTGGTTTTGATGAATGCTATAATGAATATCATTGTAACTAAACTCCATCCTGCATCTGGATATATTTCTTTGAGGTAAAGTATTTGAAATTACAAAGATTAAGATAAACTCTAACTCATATTGATAAATTGCTTTTGACAATTACTATACTGTACAAATTCTATTTAAAGCATTGCTTTGTTTATCTGGTTTGTGTAATTTCTACTCTCTATTTTTGCTGTGGGACATTAGGACATTAATACATAACAACATGTATTGACTAGAAATCTTCAAACTTAGACAAACTTATCTTTCCAAAAATATGTTGTTAAGGAGGAATGCGTTTATACGAGATATCCGCAGCAACGTTCCAACAATACTGGAGAGCCGCGTCAAGGGAACAGGAAAAACGAAGGTTTCTAGGGTGCTTATGAAACATTGGAGGTTGAGATTTATTAACCACAGATGAACAAAAAGAGGATTAACTGAATTTAAATAAGCACAAAAGACAGAGCAGAAGTAAGATATTAGGGATTTTCTGATAAGAATGATGGAGGCATTATCGAGTTACTATTAGTTAAATAACCCCATGAATCTTTAGCTAACAAAGTTTGAAAAAGTTTCCAGTTCTGAAAAATTGGTCCAAATTCAAACTCTCCAAGCCTAGTATTATATATTGGGGACAAAACCCTGTATAAATCTTACCACATTCTTTCCAACCTGTTATTGTTGTTGTTGATTGCCATCGAGTCAAACGCGGCTCATAGCGACTCTGTGAACAAAAGACCTAATGCCTTTCCATAACTTTCGTCATTTCACCAAGTTCTTAGAGCTTCCAGAGTCATGTGGTTTAGGAAGTAGATGCCACTCCTGCTTCCAAACCTGTTTTACGACTGGGAGCTCCACCAAACACTGTCCGCACTGGGAAGCCATTCTCATATTTGATACACCAACGGTACAAGGTTCAGTATCACAGGAACCCAGATTACTTCATACAGCACATTGACAAAGAGTGATGTGCGAAGTGGAAGAGTGTTCCTCCACATATTACAACACTAGCTTCACCTAGCAGTGGTTAAGTGTCATCAAGTTGACTATGACTGAGAGTAAGTTGGGCAAATAAAGGGAAGTTTTGGAGGTCATGGTTCGTTTTGGGTCATGTTTGATGTGTATTACTGCTCTTTTCCTCCAAAGAGCGAATGAAACCTATACTGGCATCAAATCTGGATCTCATCTTAATTCCAGATAGAATGTTCAGCTTAGGTCTAGAGACAAACACTTGTTTTGTTTCGTTTGATTCTCTGGGAAGCAATAAGCCCAAATCTGCAGCATTAACTCTTCCCTCTTCTCCGGGATAAGGGAGAATATACATCGGCTCAAAAGATCTTAATACAGGTAATTCCATACCCCTTGTCCAAGTCTCGCATCTATTCAGTTTATATGTGTGTGTGATTACATTTTAAAAATAATATCTTTTAAATAATATGTTATTAAAGTGTTGGCTGTGGCATAGACAATCAGTTCCTCCTGTGGAAGTTCAACTTGAAGGAGGGAAAACAAGTCCACAAGAACAAAAACAGGACTTTGACTCTTCCACTTGAATTTAGAAACCACCTCAGCAATAGGGTTGAGGCACCGAACTCTAATGTTTGAAGATCAGATGAGTTGTGGGATGATACCAAGGATATCATCCATAAAGAAAGCAAAAAAGAGCATCGAAAAAAAGACTGAAATGCATATCAGAAAAAGACTCTAAAAAATAGCACTAGAGAAGGCAACATAATGAGAATAAATGGCAGAGTAAGAGTTGGATAAAATATTTCAAACAGCTGTTCAGGAAGACAAAGCATTATAAAGAATTATGCAAAGAGCTGGAGTTAGAAAATTTTTAAAAGAAAGGTAAGAACTCACTCAGCAATTCTGAAAGTGAACTGTAAAAAATGAAAGCCTGGAGTTGCAAGGCTGAAAGAAATAGTATTGAAGGAAGATGTTCAAGCTGCATTGACGGCATTGGGGGGGTGGAATAAAAGGTCTCAGGAATTGATGGGATACCATTTGGCATGCTTCAACAAACATTTGTACCCCAGACGTGCTCACCTGTCTAAGTGAAGAAATTTGGAATACAGCTACCTGGCCAATGTGTTCCCATTTTCAAGAGAGGTGATCTAAAAGAATGTGGAAATTATCAAATAATATCATTAATATCAGATGCAAATAAAATCTTGCTCAACATTATCCCCAAACCACTAGAGCAATACATCAACAGAATGGCCAGACGTGAGCGCACCAGGAATATGACCACTGAGAGCTGATAGATCTAAACGGAAAGCATAACTCACCAGAAGGATGTCTTGTGTTTTATTGGCTATGCAAGGGCATTTGTTTGTGTGGATCATAACAAATTATGACTGCCATTGAGAAGATTGGAAATGCCAGAACACCTGATAGGACTCATACAAAACTGGTACTTAGACCAAGAACTGTTGTCCACACAGAATATGGCAACTCTACGTGGTTTAAAATCCAGAGCGGTGGGCAGCAGGGCTATATTTTTTCTGTGTACCTGTTAAATATGTATGCCAAAAAAATAATTCAAGCAGCTGGACTTGATGAAGAAGAATGTGACTTCAGGAAAGAAGGAAGACTCATCAACAGCCTGTGTTATGCAGATGATACAACATTGCTTGCTGAAAGTGAAGAACTTGAAACACTTGCTGCAGAAGACCCAAGAGCATAAACTTCAACACAGATAACACTTCAGTACAAGAAGGGGGTGGGGGGAATCCTCACCACTGGGTTAACAGATGACACCATGATAGGGGGAGGTAAAGAGTGAAGTTGTCAGTATTGTTGTCTGTCTTGGATCCACAATCAAAATGTTTGGTACCAGCAGTCAAGAAATTAAAAGATTTTTTCCACTGGATAAATTAGCTGTCAAGGACCTCTCTGAGGTGTTAAGTAGCAACGATGTAATTTTAAAGACTAAGGTGCATTTGATTCAGGCCATCATCTTTTACCATTACTTGTTATGCATCTGAATGTTGGACAGTGACTAAGGATGACAGAAGATGGATTAATGCCTTTGAGTTGGAGAAGAGCCCTGAATATCCATGGACTTCCAAAGGAACAAAGAACCTGTCTTGGAGGAAGTGCAGTCAGGGTGTCAGTGATGGTGAAGAGGCCAGAAGAACAAAAGAGTCCAGTGTGTTGTTCACAGGAAGGCTGAGTCAGGGTCAAATCAATGGCACTCAAGAGCAACAATCATTCTTAATGTGTACACCTCTTTTTTCATCTCCCTGGTGTTGAAATATTCTTTGTTCAAAGTTTTTAAGAACATAGTATAAAAACTAAATTTTTCATTTGATTCATATGCAATTAACTCTGTAATGTTTAAAACTGAAGATTTTATAATGAAAGATTATGTATCATTTATTTTTTAAACTAACACCTAGACAGTTTCTCAGACAAGCTTGCTCAAGTGTACTTTTATGGTATTCCAGGCATTTTGTTTGGTGTTTGAGCTATAGTTAGAACACTTTGGGTCATATATCCCACCTGACACTTGTACAATACAGGACAGGGTGAGGGCCCAAATGCATAACTACCTTGCTGATATAAAAAAAATCAATAAAATAGCCAAATTATAGAATAGTTAATACTACTAGTGATTTTAAATTCTCTTCCTAATGACTTTAAAAATATCTATAAGAGTGCTTCCTATAATCATTAATATTTGGTTAAAATCCACTTATTTTGTGGCTGATTCAGAGCTTGTGGGTTGTAATATTGATCAAAGCATTGATTTGTTGTCCGGTACCATGAAAGGTACTTATTATCTGATAGTTATACTTCTGAAAATAAGGAGCTGAACGTGCTCATGACATGGTTTTGACAATTTAGTGGTAAAATGTCAAAACAATCATGAATCAACATATTTTTAATAAAGGGACGTTCATGTATTGCTAACAGAAATGCCAATGTTTAGACACTTTTTAAAAACGGCTGATTATCCTCTTTCTTCCATGTTGTTATTCGTCACAATTAATATAGGATAGAATCTTTTAAAAATTCAGAACAATCACATTAAAAAACATTTTAAAATATATTTGAGTTACTAATTTGAAATTTTATAAGCATATTTGAGGAAAGTAACTAATATGGAACCCTATGTGGATATGGTAACCATTTTGAAATTTTCATTTCAAAGCAAATACACATAAAAAGTAGGCAATATTCCAAAAATTAAAGATAATCTATTATCCCAGGAAAATGGACCCTATAGATATTACACACACACCCCACACACAGACAGATATAATAGAGTGCTTAATTTTAATTTCCAGGTGGAAAAAAACTTTACGATAGAAACTCAATAGAAAGAAATGTCATGCTCTCAATACGAAACATGAGGCTTTTAAAATGTTTTCCTCTCTCATAATTTACTAGTCATAGAATGGGAGAAACGATGTCATAAAAGAGATGAGCATAATATCTCCAAGTGTGGCTTGTGAAGACAAAGATGTAATAAACTGCAAAAACCAAAGGGATGACATGCTTGGTATCCTGAAGCTGAAACAAGCTCATGTCTCTTGTGACAATATTGAAGGATGACAAGCATTTTGAGGACAGCAACAAATGAACAAACCTGGGGTCTCTGGTGGCCAAGAGGTTTGGACACGCACTACTCCTCTGAAGGACTCTACCAGCTGCTGGGCAGGCGAAAGATGGGCAGTGTCCTCCCATGAGATTTACAGCTTCAGAAAACTCACTGGAGGGTCAGCTCAGAGTTGGTTTTGACTTGACAGCAATGAGTAGGAGAGTATTGAGAGCTTTGAAGAGTAGGTTTTAGAACTAAAAGATGTAAGTAGATAGCGCAAGTCTAGAGATGCTTGTCTCTTGGGGAGTTAGGGGTGATCAGATCATAGTACCCCTCATGAGTAGTACTCTTCACAGCATGTGATTAAGAACCAACCGTACTGAATGAAAAAGTCCAATCTGCAATGAAAGAACTAATAAAAACATCCATAATTTGACAGAATACCAACTGAGTTATTCTCAATAAGTGAACGCAGTGCTGAAAGGTCTCACTTGTCAAGAAACTTGGAATACAGATTTGTGGATAGCATCTAGAAGAGTTCCTTGTATCATTATATTTCAAATAAGATGATCCAACAAAATGTGGGAATTACTGAACAATATTAATGTCAATTGCAAATAATATTTTACTGAATAAAATTACCAAACCCAATTGTATCAGGATATTGACATGGGAATGGCAAAAATTCAAACTATAGAATGAAGAAGAAATACCTTTGCTGATGTCAAATATAATTTGATTGAAAGCAGAAAACACCAGAAGATATTTGAATGAAGGAGGAAGTGCAGGCTGCTCTAAAGGAATTGGGGGGAGGGGAGCCTCAAGAATTGATGTTATACCAGTTGATGTATTTTAGCAAATAGATGCTGCCCTGCATGTGCTCATTAAGTTGTACCAAGAAATCTGGAGGACAACTACTTGGCCAACTGACTGGAAGAGATCCATATTTATTCTCATCCAAAAAAAAGCATGACCCAACAGAGTATGGAAATTATCAAACAATATCACTAACATCAGACACTAGCAAAATCCCACTGAAGATTATCCAGAAAAGACTTGGACAGTACACTGACAGAGAACTACCAGAAATACAGGCTGGGTTTAGAAGAGGTTGTGGCACTGGGCATATTATTGCTAATGTCAGATGGATCTTGGCAGAAAGCAGAGAGTACCAGAAGAATGCCTATACGTGTTTCATTGACTATGCAAACGCATTTGACTATGTGGATCACAATAACTAGTGAGTAACCTTGAGGAAAATGGGAATCTCGGAATATTTGATAGTGCTTATACGAAACCTATACTTGGACCAAGAAGCAGTCCTCAGAACAGAGCAGAAAATGCTGCGTGGTTCAAAATAAGGAAAAAAGTGTCAGGGATGCATCCTGTCCCCATGTTTTTTCAAACTGTCTGCAGAAGGGTCCATTCGGGAAGCAGGGCTTTATGAGGAGGAGTGTGGTATCAAGATTGGAGGGAGACTCATTAGCAACCTATGATATGTGGATGATACAACCTTGCTTGCTGAATCTGAGGAGGACATGAAGCACTTACTACAAAAGGTCAAGGACTGTAGTCTTCAATATGGATTGAAGCTCAACATCAAGAAGACAAAGATTTTCCCCTCTGGGCCAATTGGCAGCACCAGATTAGTTGGAGAAGAGATTGAGTTTGTTAGCAATTACAGCTTTCTCAGATCCATAATCAACACTCTTAACACTAGCAGTTAGGAAATCAAGAGAAGAATTGTATGGGGAAAATCTGCTGGCATGGACATCTCCAGAAGAGCAATGATGTCAATCTAGATACAAGGGTGCACTTGATCCAGGCTATGGTCTTCTCAATTATGTTTTATGCTTCAGAGAGTTGGACGATGACTAAGGATGACAGAAGAAGAATAGATGCCTTTGAGTTGTGGTGCTAGAGAAGAGTCTTGAACATACCATGGACTGCCGAGAAAGCAAATAGGTCTGTCTCAGAGAGGGTGAAACCAAATCTCTTCTTGGAGGTTAGGATTTTGAAGCTCCGCCTCACTTACTGTGGGCATATGACCAGGAGAGATTGGTCCTTGGAGAAAGACATCATGCTCGGAAAGGTGGACAGACAGCTCAGGTGAGGGAGACCCTGGATGAGATGGGTTGATACAGTGACTGGGGAAATGGGGATTGGTGTGTTGGAGTTAGTGAGACTGGCTCAGGCCAGGGAAGGGGTCAGAGCTGCTGTACATAGGGCTGCTATACATCGCAGGTGACTCAATGGCACATAAAAACAATAACGTACTGTAACAGGTTTGGAAGCAAGAGTGGCATCCACTTCCTAAACCACATGCCTCCAGAAACTATGAATTTTGATAAATGTCAATAGTTTTTAGAGGGGTTTCACACCTTTTGTTCATAGGGTCGCTATGAGTTATGCTCGACTTGAAGGCAATCAACAGCATTGACAAAAGCCTCATTCCACTGCCACTTCCAAATCCATTTTGAAATTCTGGAATTTCATTCTTATTTAAATAACTCTTCAGGATTATTTTACTTCCGTGCAATATTAATGGTATGTTCAACAGTGTCTGCACTTTGTTTGGATACTTTAAAAATGAGATAAGATGTAGATCTTTTCTAGTAGATATGTATATACTTTCCCTTTTGGTAAAAAAGGAATCATTCAACAGTCTTATTAACGACTCAAATAAAATTATAGATGCTTTTACTTGACCTGTGCCTAATTAGTTTGATGCTCTCATTTCCTTGTATAGCTACTGAGACATAGTCAAAGAGCTATGTCTTCTCTCATCTTCAACTCCACAGAACACGGGGAGCTCTATGGGGGACCCGTGACTTGGAATTGACTCAGTAACAGTAGATTTACTTTATGTATGTGAAAAAAAGTTGTCAATATACTTTCATTGCCAGTTTGTGGCAGATAAGAGGACTAAATTTTAGATATGTATTGTTGTTGATTGCCTTCAAGTCGAACATGACTCATAGCGACCCTATGAACAAAAGGCCTGAAGCCTCTCTACAACTATCGACGTTTATTAAAGTTCATAGAGTTTCTGGTGGATTGTTGTTTAGGAAGTAGATGTCATTCCTACTTCCAAAAACAGGCTGAATCCAGCTCATCACTCTGAAAAGGAAGTCACAGAAAACTTGCAAATAAAAAGACTGGACTGTCGGAAAAAAACAAGGGTCATATGGATACAGCCGTATCTAACCTTTACCACCTTCACAAAGGGGAACTGTCCCCATCAACAACATGAAACCAATTCCTATGAGATCAGTCATGTTCTCCGCACTCCCACACCTTTTCCCACTCATGAAAACACCGATATTATTGTCTTAATGGGTCCAGAATTTGATGCAATAGCTCACAGACCACACAGAACCGTATTGGTGAAGTTAAACCATTATAATCCAGGTTAGTCACGGAATACAGTCAGGACTGCTTCTGACATGTGCTCTCATGCACCTCAATCTCACACTTCATGGCTTTAGGGCAGTGTTACAAAGGTCTCAGTCCTGTGAATTGTGGCCTCCCACCACCAGTTTTCCAACAAACTTGGGCAAAACTCTTATCTCTGGTTCCAAAGAAGTATCATTCCCAAGGTCCCATCTCACATCAGGTCTCTGGTTTCATGCCAGCTATTTCTCTCTCTACAGTCGCTGCTGTAACTGTTGATCCTGTAGGTTCTCTTGCTAACTGTTTTCCCGGCAGTGATGTTTCTTCTCTTCTTTGTCAGTGGTGAGGCTGTCCCTTATTCTCCTATTGAGTTGCTTAACTTTTTTAAAATTTAATTTTATTTTATTACTTTTTGTGTGTGTACCGTCAAACAAGATCTGACCAGTACAGGAGGAGATTGTCCCTTCTTCTCTCCAGCAGAGTATCTGGTGGATTCAAACCACATACCTCCGGGATTGCAGTGCAGTTTCTTGCCACTAGGCCACCAGAGCTCCCTGAGTTGCTTAATTTAATGGTGAAACTAGTCAGTCCCTTTGTGGTTAGGCTAATATGCCTTATTTGCATATCCTTACCCATCTACATCACGAAGACAGATGATAGCTAGGTGAGACGTATTAAAAGATAAAATACACAACTGTGTTGTAATAAGAATTTACTTATAGAAACTGGAATTTTTATATGACATAATATTCTCATATCATAAAATATTACTATTCTTTTTCATCATGTTTGTCAATATATGTAAAATTATTTATAACACATAGGCCATAAAGAAACATACTTTGGACATGTTATCAGAAGCATCCAGTTCTTGGATAAATACATCACACTGGGAAAGATAGAAGATCAGTGAGGGGAGGAGGACTGTCAAGGAGATTGATCAGCATAGTGACTGTAACCATAGCCTGGAGCTTGGCAGAGATGAGAAGGATGACACAAGACCAGGCCAGGCTTAGATCTGTTGTGCTTTAAGACTATGACTCACAGTCAACTTGATGGCATGTACCAATAGGAATAACTTTTAATAAAATTAAAGTTGGTCTGTACCACTTCTGCATCTCCTCTCTTTGCTTTGGTTTCTCAATGCTCTAGTGTGATTTTTAGAGTCTCTTCTGACATTCATGTTGGTCTTTTTCTTGCTCTTCTGTGTATGTAACAACCTTTTGCTTTCTTCACAGGTAATAACCCTGGTAACATCACACAACTTATCTAGTCTTTAGTGTTCAGTACATCAGACATAATCTGGAGTTGATCGTTAAATTCAAGTGGATAACCTTAAGTTTGTATTTTGGATTTTGTATATTTAATTTAATCTTCTTCCTCATCACTTTGAACTTGCTCATGAATAATTGATGCCCTGTTCCATAATCAGTACCCGGCCTGGTATTAACTGCTGATATTGGCCTCTTCTGTGATTCTTTGTGCAAATGTAGTCAATTTGATTTCTGTACAGGTCATTAGGTAAGGCCCCTGTGTGTATTTGCCATTTGTATATTTTTAAAAAGGCATTTGTGATGTATAAATCATTGATGGTACAAAATTCATTCATTCATTCTCCAGCTTCATTTCTGTCACCGTATCTTTACTTTTCAACTGCCATTCCTTCTTCATTGTTTCCAACTTTTTGCATTCCAGTCACTAATTATTATTACTGCAATTTGATTGCATATTTTGTGAAATTAACACTACAAAAGTAGGTAAAATTTCTCAATTTCCTCCTCTCTAGTTTGAGTTATTGGTGTATATATTTGAACCATAGTGATATTATCAAGTCTTCCTGTATGTGCATGGATACTGCCCTGCCACTAACAGCATTGTACTTCTGGAAAGATCTTGATATGAACTATTAACTACTAATGAAACACCAATCTTTCTCAATTTTTCACTTTCAAATATTAAATCACATGATTGTTTGATTCAAAGCGGCAATGCTAGTCCATCTCAGCTCGCTAATTCCATGGCTGTATCCTTTCTCCATATCTACTCAGTATCTTTGCTGAGCAAATAGTTTAGAAATCTGTACTTTGTGAAAACGATTACGGCAATAGGTTTGAAGGAAGACTCATCTACAGCCTGGGTTGAGAAGATGACACACACTTGCTAACCAAATAGAAAGAGGACTTGAGGTGCTCGCTGCAAAAGACCAAGGACTAAACACTTCAATATGGATTAGACCTCAACATCAAGAAAACAAAAATCCTCCACCCTAGTCAGTAGGCAACATCATAACAGATGGAGAAAAATGGAAAATGTCAACGACCTTCTCTTACTTGCCTCACAATCAACACTCTTGGCGCTAGTCGTCAAGAAATCAGAAAACGTATTTCATTGGGAAAGTCTACTGCAAGGAACGTGTCCAAATTCCTGAGGAGCAATGATGTGAATTTGGAAGCTTAAGTGTGCCAGACTCAGCCACACTCTTCTCAATCTTCTGATTACTACTTTCCTTCAAAATGACCTCCCATTGAGAAGACATTAAACATGTTAAAGACACGTATTTACATCTGTGAGATGAGATAGTTGATTATGGCCTAAAGAGCACCATTCATTGGAGATAAGATTTATGTTCGTGCATTCTAAAATAAACCAGGACTGCATTCTGCTCAACTCACTTACAA
The DNA here is from genome assembly GCF_000299155.1 of Elephantulus edwardii. NCBI lineage: Eukaryota > Metazoa > Chordata > Mammalia > Macroscelidea > Macroscelididae > Elephantulus > Elephantulus edwardii. The sequence continues at coordinate 2,336,714 of NW_006400015.1, forward strand.
TGTTCATCATCTCAGTCAGGGGAAACAGGGTTTCATCCATTAAGTCCTCTTCAAACAATGTACTGGGGACAGTCATCTCGTAATAATAACCCCTCTACACAAATCATCATTTTATTACACAAGGGGTCCCTCGTGACACATCCATTTTGCATCGCATCTAGAAAGAAAGCACTTCCTAGCGTTGTCGCTCACCTCTTGGGTGTATGGGGGTTGAATGTTTTGTGTGGAAAAAGAGTTGAAGAAGGGGGCATCCCTTCAATATTCCTAAAGCAGCCAAGCAAGTCCAGCACGGTACAGTCATACACGCCAAGGTCCCCAAGAGATAGCTTTTTAGCTGCACCCCTCCCCTATTTTCCTCATATATACTCTGCATCTGCTCATTAGATGGAGAAATCCAAATCATGCTTATGATTGTGTCTTGGCTCGTGACTTTCTCGGGATCGAGAAAGCTTTTCTGCATCACTTAGATGAGCAACGTGTAGTTTAATGATGTTTATTCGAGGGATGGCTGGTGCAAATTGGATTGCAGGAGTTTAATTATAGATCATCTTGGTTCCTCCTTTCACGAGTCTGATAGAGTGACTCGTTTGATTGCTAGCTGCAGAGTTTTATTGAAGAAACTTCCACAAATGGGATTTCCTAGCCATTGCCTTACGTTTAGGTAGTTGGTCATCTTAACCCATTGCTGTCAAGTCAAATTTGGACTCACAGTAATCTGTAGGACTGAGTAGAACAGACACATGCTGTGATCTTTTATGAAACTAGATGGACGTGTTTTTTTCCCTGGTGGATCAGCTAGTGGGTTTGAGTTACCCGAGTCTCCCGTGCCAGTTAAGGACCTAACCCAGGTCTGCCGCAGCCCCTATACGCAGTGGGAGAGCTTTAAATACCGAGGAATACAGTTTAAATACTTGTCTCCTTCCCCCCCCCTTTTAAAATTTCATTTGTTTTGTGTTTTTCCTAGGCTTAAATATCAATTACTTTAGATATAAAGGAGAGTCTTTTATGTTAAAGCTACTAAAGTATGATGCAATATGTTTTCAGGGAGTGTACAAAACTGTAAAAAAAATAGACATCTTTTAGCGATTTTCAAATCTGAATCAAGAGTTATTATGAAGAATAAGGGGAGAAATATTTTTACTTGTAAGTAATACAAGGTTTTTATCACAGACTTCAACTTGTGGAGAGATTTTAAAAACAAGGTTATTGCTCGAGTTGAGAAAACTGTAAATTCATTACAGCCCAGGAGAAGGACCTCTGTGATATGAAAAGGGAAAACTTGAGGAGCAAAAATATTCAACGTTCTTTGCTTCTTTTGTCTAAGTGTCTCAGCCTTTCATTACTGATACTTTCTTCCAACTATGTAAAGATGAAATTTGAAACAGGGAATGCCATGTTGAGAACACAAGATAGCTAAAGAATGCTGGCGCCGGGAAGGAAACTGTACAAAACAAGTGACAATGACAGACCTTCTGAGTCAGTGCTCAAAATGTGTGGCTGTTTCTTCTGTGTTCTCTGCATTACCTAAGTTCACCCACAGACTCACACCCGGGGCGGTCAGGAGACGGCTTTGTACACTGTTGTTGCTGCTAGATGTTTATGAAGAATCAGAATGGTCCCTGGTGTGTCCAGTAGGCAGTGACTGGACCATGGCACCAACAGAACCCTGACGTCTTGGTTGTTAACCTTGAATCTAGTTTACATTCTCTTGCCAGGTTCTCTGAGGTCAGGCAGGAGTTGAGGCCACTTGAAGTCACAGCCCCCAGTCGTCTTTCACAGTATTCTGGTCCATCTACCCCTTACTAGTTTTTCCTGGGGAAAGTTCCTACTAAATCATGTGTATTCAAGTATTTGAATCTGCTGCTCAGCAAACCTGATTCGGGAACACAAACTCACACTCCACTTAAGATTGTTTGAATCAAAGTCCCTAATGGAATAACACGTACCCATGATATGAATTCTAAGGTGAACAACTAAGTGCTATTTGCAGATGACTCCATTCAGGTATCTATGACCAGAGAAGATGCATATGTCTATCCAGGATCGTACATAGAGTCACTATGAGTTAGAGCTGAATTATGACGTTTAACAACAACATTTGCAATGCAGAGGAATGGCTGCTTGAAATATAGGATGAAAATAGGAGCCTATATTGCAATCAAATATTCCAAAACATAAAGCATAGTATCAATGCGGTAAAACTTGTTTCCACATTAAAACCAAATCGAACTCATTGCACTTGAGTAGGAATTGACTCAGAACTGGCCCTCCGTTGGGTTCGCCGGGTTATAACAGCATATATGAGGAGAGTGTTTGTTCTCTCCCTCAGAGACTCTAGTGAATCCGGACTGTCTCTGGCCAGCATGGCATCCCCCTGTGATGTACTTGTGGGAAAGTGGGTCTCTGCTAAGTTATCACACGTCTAACATTACCTGAGCATGTTTTGTTCTCTTTACTCTTACAAAGATTCTATATTAGTTTATTTCTCTCCCCTCTGCCGCCAGAAACTCTATCAAGAGAAACCTATTATAAATCACCACCAACTTCACTAATCTGTACTAATGCCTCTTGAGAATTTCTTATTTCTGTCAGTAGGAGAGATGCCCTAAAGTATTATTTCTTTAGATCTACAGCCATCCTATTAAAGAACATTATCACCAAAGTAAGCTTTCTGTCTAATTATCTTGTAAATTAAAAAGACATCACTGTGAGAGAGATGTATTAGACATATTTTCTCCCTAAGGGAAAGCGGTCGAGTCTTAAAAATAAATACCTACCCCTCACTTATCTACCATCTCATTATCTAATATTTCTCATAACAACAATAGTAAAATATGTATAACTATTAACTCATTGATGATTTACAGCTGACAGTAACAGACGCCCTGGTGAGAGGTGAGAGTAACACCAACTCTAATGGTCAAAGGTAAATGGGCAAAGAATGAACAGGCATCTTGGACAATGAACAATCAGTTTTCCTTAGAGATAAGGATAGTGAGGCTTCCTCTCTTGTATCCTGGATATGTTACTAGGTGACGTTAATCCTTGGAAAGGAATATTGTTCTCGAAGGAGGATTAATTAACAACCTTTATATACAGATGTCGTCGGTTGTGAGGATGGCACAGGATATGACAATGTTCAGATCTGTGGATTGTTCATACAGTTGCTAGAGTTGGACTCAAGTTGATTATGCCTCTTAAAAACAACAAATGTATTCATGGTCGGGGTCCATCAGGGAATTCCCTGTGATTTCCACTAGATAGGCTTAGATAGAATGAATGCTGACGGCAGGTGCCCTCAGCTACCACTCGTAATGACCCTGTGAGCCCAGATCTGAGTCTTGCCTTTCCCGTGCCACCGTGATGATTACGGATATGTCCATGCCCTTTGTCACTATAACTGTGCCAATCTGTCTTATCGAGGCAGTCTTCCCTCACAAGAAATGATATATAAATAATTGTTGTGTACCATTATAGTGATCTGAAGCTCAGTATATTAGTATATCACTATATATTAGTAGCTGGTACGCACAATAGGCTTTTGTATTAGAAAATCCAAATTAAATACTGGAATCGTTCTCCTATCCTCTTAATGCCTGGAAAGTTCCTTCAGAGTTCTCCAATCTGTGCTCCCTTTCAATGCACATCCACAAAGAAGAAAGTAAAGTGACAAAGGAGAAGAAATGTAGACTTTAAAGACACATTGGGATACTTAAAGATTTTAAGGGGAAAAATCAACTTAGATTCTACACAGAGACATTTTATCACACCACTTAAAGCAAATTACTTTGACTGCACAGCCCTTCTTTTACTATATAAATACTTTCATATTTTTATAGCTCATTCACAGATAACGTAAGGAAGAAGGTCTATTTCAGTGATAAATAAAGATCTACTGAGATGGGAAGGGAGTAAATTTAATATACTGAGAGTAAAAAAGAAAAGAAAGAAATGGCATTGTAATATTGTAGTGAAGGATTGGAATAAAGGAATTACAAAACATGTGAAAAAGTGGGTGGGGCAGTGAAGTACAAACTTGGACACTTTCACTTTATTCCTCCATTGTCCAGAGACCTGCTCCATAATAGATCACACCATTCTTTAATAGAGACTCCTAAGGTATTTCGGGAGCTTCTCTATATAATCACTAAGTGGCTTTTAATTTTTTAAAAAGGGGGGCTTGGGGGAAAAAGGGTATTTTATTAATTATGATTCTCCTCTACACACAAGAAATGATCATGAGGCAGAACTGAGTGAAACAAAACGCCATTTTATTGGTTTGCATACAAAATTGATACACGTAGTGCTTCACACTTTGTTTCATTCCCATTGCCTGTCTACAGTCATTTTCATACAATGTGTTTTATAGAAATCAGAAATGTTTTTCCATCTCTTTGTCAATTTGGATGCATCTTATTTCCTTCACTTGTGGAATTTCCCTAGCAAGTACTTCCTATACAATATTGAACAGGAGTGATAATAATGTCTATCCTTGTCAGTCAGGATTCTCAAACGGATGCCTTTAGTCTTTCTCCATTGAGAGCGAGGTTGGTTCTCAGTTTTGTGTATATACATTCCAATCTATTGAATAATTTCCCCTCTATTCCTATTTTGTTGAATGTTTTAATCAGCAGGGGATGTCAGATTTCATCAAACGCCTTTTCTTCAATCTATAGGATTATTTGTGTCTTGTTCTTTGCTTGGTTATTGCGATGAGTTGCTTTTTTTTTTAATGTTGAAGTATCCTTGCATCTCTCTCATGACTCCTTTTTGGTCTTGATGAACTTTTTTTAGATATCTATCGTGTTGGCCATGGTTTTGTTATGGATTTTTGCATCTATGTTCAAGAGCAATATCAGTCTCGAGTTTTCTTTTTGGGTAATATCTTTGCCTAGTTTGTTATTAAGGTCATGCTTGCTTCATAGAATGACTCTGAAGGTGTTCCTTCTTTTTTATTTTTAAAAATAAGTTAAGTAGGATTTATGATACTTTGAATGTTTAGTAGACTTTATTTATGAAGCAGTCTGGGCTGGGATATTTTGGGGAGGGGAAGGAGTCCTATGACTTGCTCAATTTCTTCTTTTGTGATGGGTCTGTTCAAGATTGCACAACTGTCTGTGCCAATCTAGGTAAGGAGTGGCTTTCTAGGACTTTATTTTTTTCCTCTAGGTTTTCTAATTTGTCAGATGATAGTTCTGACTCTACAGCACACAGCAACAACATCAACAGAGACATAAAAGACCTTTATAAGGAAAAATACAAAACATTGCAACAGGAAATAATAAGAGATCTAGCAAAATGGGAAAAAATACTAATTGCTAATGGATTGAAAGACTGAACATAGTGAAAATTATAATACCACAAAGAGCTATCTACATGTTCAACACAATACTGATATAGATAACAAATTTGTTCTTCAAAGAGATAGAAAAAGCAATTGGTAGTTTTAATTGGAAAGGAAAGAGACCTCAAAGAAGCAAAACTGTTCTGAAAAATAAAATGGAATGGAAGGTAAACCTGATCTCAAAACACACTACACAGCTGTAGTTATCGAAAGAGCACGGCATCAGTACAATGACATAGATTAATGGAATAAAATAAAGAAGCCATCAACTCATCTGCATATCATCAATTGGCATTTAAAAAGGAAGTGAAAGCTATCAAGTTGGGAAATGACAACCTCTTCAACAAATGGTGCTGACAAAACTGGACTTCCTCCTCAAGAAACTGAAACAGGACCACACATCACGTAATACATGACAATCAACTCATGGTGGAAAAAGTCCAAACCTATAAAGATCAAACGAGACAAAACAGGACTAAACTTAGAAGCCCTAGTCTATACATAACCAGGCTTACAAGTACAGCCAGAAATACACAACCTGAAGAGAATGAGATTAATGAATGGGATGTTCTAAAAATCAAGTCCCTGTGTGCATCAAACCTTTTCCCAATAGGGTGAAAAGACAGCCTATACCTGGGAAAACATTGAGTAATGGTGTGTCAGAAAAGGATCTCATAACTAAAGTCAGAAAAACTCCATGATTGTACACACGTGGATAAATGTATACATACACAAGTGTGAACATCTCCGTTTCAATTTCTTGTAATAATTCTCTTCAGTATTTAATATCAGATGATAATTGGAGTCCTGATACTGATAATGTACTTGAGTAGATTCTCAGTTTAGGGATCTCTGGTGGCCGAGTGGTAATAAGGATTTGCACAGCCAACCCAAAGGTGCCCAGTTTGAACCCACCAGCTGCTCAGCTGGAGAAAGATGGGGAATCAACCTCCCTGCTATTTGCTGCCTCTGAAAACCCACTGGATGATCAGATCTCAGCCAGTTATGACTCCTCAGCAATGTCGATAATCCTCTCTGTGAACTGACAGACTACTTCGGGAAAAGCAGAGAAAAAGAACAACTGTGGTGCACACTTCTGTACTGGCACACACAGACTTGCCTTTAGAAAAAGGGGGCATGAGAGGAACTGGATATGTTTAAATTATTAAGGTACCTTCCACTTTATTCTCCTTTCTCTTATCAATAGAAAGCTTTGCCTCTAAAATATCTTAGTTTATTTCTCACAAGGAATATCCAGGATTACAGGCTCCAAGAGCACCGTTGATTGGTGGAAAGCTAGCCAGTGCTGAAGTGTTAACAACATCGGCCTGCAGGAAAGTGCATTTCATCTGGACCTGGAAGCAAATGTAGATTAAACACTTGAGAGGTTGGAAAGAAATTCTGAAATTCATCATTTAGAATTTGGAAAAATCAAGGGAGGGTGGAAGGAGTGAAGTGATATCTGAATGGCAAGAAAACCAGTCAGTGGGCTTGAAAGGCATTGGTTTACGATACAGCAAAGCCAGTGGGTAGCAGCCGGCTCACATAGCTGCTTGTCCGTGACACAAACCATGTCTGTTCGTGAAGACATACAAAACCACAGGGGGTCAAGGACAAACAACTCCCAGATCGGAGCCATCTAAAGTGAGGATGTGTTCACCTTTCGCCTTTGTAAAAGCCAAGTAAAATCAATATAATACATATCAATGTACAATATAGTCTCGTGGTATAGTTCACAGAGACTTCAGATTCTCCAGTGGCCGTGGATAAACCATGACATTTTCTTTCTGTGAGATTTGCAGCTTCAGAAACTATTGAAAGATCATCTACGAGTTGGTTCTGATTCGACAGAAATTAGTTGTGTTGATGTTAATAATACCACTGTTCTACTTTTATCATTCAGTCATTTTTGAAATGCACCCTGTAAGATTGTGATGAAAGACCTTTTTGCCTCTTTAAATCTGTATCTGTGATTCCAATTCTGATCTATCAGATGATAGATTTCACATTTCCCCATAAAATACTTAGGAAGGCATGGAAATGAATGAACGCTCTTCATATCCCTATCACATCCTCACGAGAGCACAGAAATGACTAAAAGTAACCCATGAAAAGTGAGCATGACAGACAGCCTCTTGTCAGAATTTGGAAGAACATTCCAACTTAGCAGAAGTGACAGGTGATCACCGTTCAGGTTTCAGCGTAAGCTGTCACTCTACTTCAGCTTGTGAAACTGCACACACACCAATGAAAAGATGGGGATCCGCCTCTTCACACAGACTCGGGGACTTGACTCCCAACAACTGAAAAATCGAGATGCTTTCTACTTTGTAGTCAAGGGACAAATGGGAAAAGCTTTGGGGAAATTGATCTCTCATCCTACCTTTCCTTGCTGATTTTTATTTAGGCAACAAACGTGGCCCAAGTTTTCATGGACTCTGTTTCCCTAGGATTTTAGATATCCAGAAGGCAGCTATAAGACAAATAGAAGCCAATGGCAGCTTTTGGATTAGAGTTGGATGAAGCTAGATCAGAGAAGTTGTCCCTGAATCTCCCAGCATACGTCATCAGCAGCGTTGCCACCAGGTCCATCCCTGTTCACTGTGGCTGATAAAGCCACATCCCACTGCCCGCAGAGTTTCTGAGCTTGAACTCTTCATGGAAACCAACCGTCACGTCTTTCACCATGGAGTGCAGTCATCTGGTAACTGCAACACATAGCTCTCCTGGGAACAAAAAACGGAAACTCTCCTATCCTGCATCAACCTTCCAAACAGAAGAGACTGGGTTGGAGAAGCTGGCCCTGGTTCCCAAATGTCTATTATCACACCCGCATGAACATTAAGGCTAGACATCAAATGGATGTTAATAAGTTCTCTTCTTTATATGCAGAAATGTGGTGATTGACTTACTTATTGAAGGAGCCATCCAGGAGGTCTGTTTGCTGTGTCCTCCCTCCACACTGAGTTAAACTGTTAGCATAAGGTCTGCTCCCCTGTGGCAGCTGGAACCCACCTAAGCAGTGTGGGAGAAAGACAGGTAGTCTCCTGTGTAACTTACATCCTCACGAACTCACTGGGGTGGGCGAAGTGTCAGCTACGCATCCTTCCACTCCCTGGCAGTGAGTGAAAGGAGAGAAAATGAAGAAGGGTGAACTGAACAAAAAACCCATCCCTTTTCCATATTTTTATTTTGTATCAAACTTGCAGAAGAATATGCAAGTATTTATGCCACATGCACGACATGTGGAAGGAAACTACAAAATTGATAGATTTAACATTAAAGTTTCAATGATGCAAGAATGGACAGACTCTATGTGATAAATATACTATCTTTAACCCAAACTTATCCTGCCGCTGCCTCTGTCACTGATGCCCTGCTTCGGTTCCAGGCCATGTGGACGGCATCACTGGTGAAGGTGGTTGGCTGCACTGCTTCTGGGTCTGGGTCCCATTGCTCTTCTCTGGATTTGCATTGCATTTCATTCTTCAGTGAGTGTTTGAAGGTCTTCTTTTTATTTCCAAACCACTAGACCAACAGGCAACATCATGACAGATAGAAAATTGGCCAGAGCTGTGAGTAAATTCAAGAAATCAAAAGATACGGTGCACTGTGAAAATCTGCTCTCGAGGACCTCTTTTCAGTGCTGAAGAGGAGGAATGCCAATTTAAAGACTAAAGTATGCCTGATTCAGGCCACAGTATTTTCAGTTGTCTCTATGCATCTGAGAATTGCACAATGAAAAAGGACAAGCAAAGACTAGTGACTTGAATTGTGTTGTTGGAGAAGACTGAGTTTCTTATGGACACATTTGTCTGTGAGGAGGTGCACCCAGGATGCCCCTTGGAGGCAAGGGCGGCAAAGCTTCACCACACATACCTTGGATAAATGGTCCAGAAAGCTAGTCCTTGGAGAAAGGCATGTTCCTGGGAAGGGAGAGGCCAGCAAAAAAAAAAAAAGAGGAGGGCCCTCCCTCTGTGAAACTGATACAGAGACTCTCAGAACGGACTCCACCATATCAGAGATTGTGAAGATGGTGTGGAACAGGGGATGGGACAGATCTGGTGTTCCCAGGGTGACGACGAGTTGTTGTCAACTTGGAGCACATAACAACAACCACTCAGATAACTCTTAATACTCAGGACAGTGAAATTATCTTTCTAGATACCTAATAGTGACGCCTGGTACCTACCGTTTCTGTGTTTATCTAGCCCAGAGGTTCTCAGCATTGCCACTGTTGCATTTTAATAATTCTTTCTTGTGGATGAAAGTTCTGCTAACTTTCGAATGTTGTTCAGACTCCCTGGTCTTGACCCACACTACATCAGTAATTCTGCCCTGGCTTCGATGAAGATCAATGTTTCCAAATATTACCAAATGTCTTCTGAGAAGCAAGCTAACTCCCTTACAGAACCTCAATCTAGATGTTAAATATGCAAAAGCACAATAAATGTTTTGAAAGAAGGTTATAATTTGAAAAGAAGGAGGAAGGTTATATAACTAAATGAGATATATTAAGCTACAATCATGAAAGATACACTTCCATGGAAGGAGACTAAAAATAAGACACAATAGAAATAAAACAAAACACAAGTATTTTAAATATATACCTCATAGTACAGAAGTATTTAGTACATGAACATGTTGCAAATTTAAATCATCATTTTGTATGTGTATAGAAATATAAATCCATTAGAAAAAGGGACTACAGATTGTTTAAGGATAAAACACCCCCCCTTCAATACATACAAAAACTATGTAAAATAAGATTAAAAATTATTGGAATTAGAAAAGTAAATATCAGTATGTGTTTATTAGTAGAGATGCTTTTTCGTTTTTAAACCAGATAATCAAAGAAGTGGGAGGCACATTTCTTACATAATAAAACAAAAGTGTTCAACAATGAAGGGATGTACTTGGGATAAAAAGATAAATAAAAATAACATATCATCACAGTCATTAGCAAGAAATAATTGTCTATATTACGTTGTTGTTGTTAGATGCTGTTGAGTCAAGTGCAGCCCGTAGCACCCAAGCAGCAGCTCTGAACCTTGTCCTGTCCTGTGCCATCTTCATACTTCATGATGCACTAGTGCTCAAGGGAGCAGTCACGCTGTCAATCCAGAATTTGAGGGTCTTCCTTTCTTTCACTGACCCTCCAGCTTTCCAAGTATGATGTCCCTCTTCAAGGAACAGCTTCTTCTGGAAATATGGCCAAAAATACACGAGACAAAGATTTATCATTTTTGCCTTCAAGGAGCACTCTGGCTGCATGGTCTCTAAGAAATATGTTTGTTCTTGAGGCAGTCCATGGGATATTCAGTACTCTAATACCACAGTTCGAAGGCATCAATTCTTCTGTGAGCCTTATTCATTGTTCAGCTCTCTGAGGCATAGCAAGTGACCGGAAAGACCATGGCCTGAATCAGATGCACCATAGTCCTCAAGCGGATGTGAGTACTAATCAATGATTTGGAGAGGTCCCTGATAGTCCTCCTGATCTCCTGACTACTGATACCAAGAATGTTGACAGTGGATCCAAGCAAGATGAAACAATTGGAAATGTCATCCTTTTCCCCATCTATCATGATGTTATGAATTGGTCCAATGGTAAGAACTTGTGTTTTCTTGGTGTTGAGAAGCAATCCATACTGAAGACTGCATTCTTTCATCTTCTGCAATAAGTGCTTCAAGTCCTCCTCACTTTCAGCAAGCACGGCTGTGCCATCTGCATAACCCAGGTTTCTGATGAGTCTTCCTCCGATCTTGAGGCCACATCTTCATAGATTCCAGTTTCTTAAATAATTTGCTTAGCATACAGATTAAATCGATATGGAGAAAGAATACAATCCTGATGGACACTCCCCTTGACCACTAGGCTACCTGAATGCTATAAATAATATGTAAACAAATAATATAGAATATTAAGTAACTATCAAAAATATTTTGGGAAATAATTATAGATGCATAAGTTACAGTACTCTTACCATATCCCATTACTGGTGAATCAGTTACAATTCAGCAACCACAGAAGTGAATAGTGAATGAGGACGACAAACAAAGATTTGATATCTTTGAACTGTGCCCCTGGAGAAGAGTATTGAACATACCATGGACACCACGAGAATGAACGTGTCTGTCCTGAAAAGGGAGAAACCAAGTTGCTTATTAAGGCAAGGGTTTTGAAGCTTCATGCCACATACTCTGGGCCTGTTGCCAGGAGGGACCAGTCCTTGGAGAGGGACACCATGCTTGGAAATGTGGGGAGACAGCACAGGAGAGGAAGCCCCTGGAGGAGATGGGTTGGGACAGTGACTGCGGTAATGGAAGCAGTTGCGTAAGAGACTGTGAGATTGGCTCAGGATTGGACAGGGTTCAGAGCTGTGGTTCATAGGATCACTATGAGGTCAGTTGACTCAATGACACATAACAACAACATAGGGCAGAATAGGGAGCTGTGGTGAATTAATTGTAAGGATTTGTGCTGGCCAGTCAAAGGCAAGTGGTTCAAATCTATCAACGGTTCTGCATGAGAAAGACAATCTCCTACTATGCAATTTATTGCTTCTGAAAACCCACTGGAGTTTCCGCTCTGAATTGATTCTAATTTGACAGCATGAAATGGTAATGTGAACTCTGGTGGCCTGTTGCGTTAAGCGCTGTTGAGTAATAGATGACTCATAGTGATACTTTGAATGAAAGACCTGAACATGTGTATAACTCTCATCATTTCTCCAAGTTCATGGAGTGTCTGTAGGCAAGAAATTTCAGAAGTGATGGCACTCCTGCTTCCAAGCTGGTTTTCATTGTCTAGCTTCACCAAACACTGTCCAGCAGGGCAATCCCAAAGGCACATGGTTTGAATCTACCAGCTGCTCCAGTGCAGGGCGTTGGGGCAGGCTTGCGGATAAGGTGGACAACCACCCCTCATGCAATTTACTGCCTCTGAGAACTTGCTGGAGGATTAGCTATGGGTAGGTTCTGACTCATCAGCACACAGCGACACCATCGGGCAGGGTAGAGCTCCCACATCGCATTCCTAAGGCTGCCGTCTTCGTGGAAACTCCCAGACACATCTTTCTACCGCAAAGCAGCTGATGGGTTTGAATTAATCTTTAGTTAGAAGCTTATTGATCAAAACACTTTGCAACCATCTCCTCTTAGAATATATTGAAGAGAACTCTCCTTTACCAGTGAATTCTTTCTATATTTTCCCTTTGTTTCTGGTTTCCTGGGATTTATATATGATAAGCCTAAAGGTGTAGGGTCAGCTATGAATTGGTTCTGACTTCACAACAACAACAACAACAATAGATTCTCTATTTCTTGACACTGTGAGATTCTCCCATCTATGATTTAGTGACTGTCATTCATTTTGGGGAAAAAGATATTAATGACTTCAAATCTTTATTGTGCTCTATTGCTTTTTCTGGTAGTTTGTCATTTATTAGCCCTAATTCTATACATGAAATGGAATGCTTAGTGTTTTGAATTTTGCATAAACACTCCTAAATCTTGAGCCTTTACAAATATTCTATGTTTGGGTTATTTAATAACCTTTGTTTCACTTTCAAATCAATGCTTCTCTTTTATCTCCGGCTGCTGCTGTTACTAGGGCTGGTTCTGCTGTGTTGGGAATCATGACACATTTCAAGGGAATGTTTTCTAAAAGATAAACAGAGGTGACTCTACAGTGCTCAGGAGACACATGCCGCATGGAACTGCGAGCTGCTGTCTGTGATCTGAAGGGCACATGGATAAAGAACACACTGGCTTATTCGTAAAGCATGAAGGGTTACATTAAATATAACTATAGAAATCACAGTCCAGACAGAAGCCAGTCACAATGGTGTGTACTAAAACTGTCAAGACAGATGGACAACAGTATGGGGTAAGGTTTTGACATGCTTTTCATGGAGTTTCTGAGCCCGGCTGGCTCAGTGGCACCTGGCAGCCAGCATCTCCAGCTCCTGCTATTTGCTGTGCACATGTGTGACACAGAAGCCTATGTATATGCTGTGTAACATGTATGCTATTTAAGTGTGCTGTGGTGCTCATGAGGGCAGTGTAGCAGAGGGCACAGTTTCAATCAGTTACTCTGAGCATCCGTGTGAGACATTGTCAGATGGGTGACAACTAATAATAATAATAACAACAGTTTGGGCCTATCTGCTTAGAAGCATAGTTCCTTAGCATACAAGTTACATGTTGTTGTTGTTGTTATGTGCCATTGAGTCACCTATGTACAACAGCCCTCCTCTATCTTATGCCAATCTCACTGTCTCCGACGCATCCACTCCCATTATGCCAGTCACTGTATCAATCCATCTCATCGAGGGTCTTCCTCTCTTGCACTGTCCTTCCACACTTCCAAGCATGATGTTTCTCTCCAAGGACTGGTCACTCCTTGCAACATGTCCAAAGTATGTCAGACAAAGCTTCAGAATCCTTGCCTCCAAGGAGCAGCCTGGTTTCACCCTCTCTAGGACGAATCTATTTGTTCTTTTAGCAGTCCATGGTATATTCAATACTCTTCTCCAACATGACAGTTCAAAGACATCTATTCTCCTTCTTTCAACCCTTGTCATTGTCCAGTTCTCTGATGCATAGCCAGTGATTGCAAAGACCATGGCATGTATCAAGTACACCTTAGTCTCCAGACTGAAATCATTGCTCCTCAGTACTTTGGAGAGGTCTCTAACAGCGGTGGGAAATGTTTGCATTTGCTACATCTGGTTGCACTCACTGTGTTCTATTCTCCAGTTGGGATTTCTTAGCACAGTGATAACCTTATGGTTTTATGTATCTAGCTCTCTGATGAATACCAAGTAATTGTGAAGATCATGGCATTCTTTTCACCAGGAGTGAGGAAGCCAAAGGATGAATTGCACTGGGAATATCTGCTGTCAGGGACCTCTTCTGATGGTCTTCACAATTGCTTGCTATGCGTCAGAGAGATGGACAATGACTAAGGATAAAAGAAGAAGATTCAAAGCCTTGTGGTGATGGAGATTACTGAACACACTATGGACGACCAAGAGAACAAAGAGGTCTGTCTTGGAGAGGGTGAAACCAAGCTTCTCGCTGAAGGCATGGCATCATCTCACGTGCTTTGGGCATATAGCCAGGAGGGACCTGTCCTTAGAGAAATGCATCGTGTCTGGAAGGGTGTAGGGGACAGCGCAGAAGAGAAAGACCCTGGATAAGATGGATTGATACAATAACTGTTGTAATAGGGGTGGATGTGTCAGAGTCAGTGAGACTGGTTCAGTATAGGGCAGACATCAGAGCTAATGTACGTAGGATCACTATGAGTCACAGGTGATTCAATGCACACAACAACAACAAAGCAGTAAGATTGGTGTTGGAATGAGTAGAAAGTGATTTGGGAGCATGTAAGACATGTTTGATCTCATTTGTGTTGTTGATGATGTTGACAGGGTCAGTTCCCCTTTGTGGAGTTGGTGAAGGCCAGATATGGATATCCTTTTGTGGGATATTTACACTGATAATGATGACAAAACAAAAGTTGGAAACAAATCAAAAGGACATGTATTTGGAAAATGTGGACTTGGTAACAGAAAAGAGGTTGGAGATCAAATGATTAAATTTTGTATAATCACACATATTTTATTTTTTTTTAAAAAGCCTCAAACCAGAAAAAGTAATTATACATGAGGCCTCACCTGATGGACTGCGCAGGAATCAGATTATCTAGATTTGTGAAAGAAATTGAGAACCCAGAAATGGAACCAACTATGGTTAATTGATATTCAACAAGGAAGTAAAACCTATCAAACGGGAAAATGACAACCTCTTCAACAAGCGGTGCTGACAAAACTGGACTGCTACCTGCAGAGTTGAAACAAGATCCACATCTCATTCCATACACACATTTCAAGGCAGGTCAGGAACCTGGAGTAAAGCCCAAAGTATAAAGTTCATCAGAAACAAACTAGAATCAGCTTAAACTAGGCCTAGGGCGTGTTATAAAGGGACTGCCTGATACAGCTAGAAATGCTCAATCTAGAGATGATAAAATCAATGAATGGGACTTTCTAAAGATTAAATCCCTGTGTTCATAAAAAAATATTTTCCAACAGAGTGAAAACAAAATCTACTGACTGGGAAAAATAATAATTTGACAATACCAAGTCAGACAAGGGTCTCATATAAAAAGTTCAAAGAATCCTGCAATGCCTACACAAGAAAAAGACTGATAACCAATTACAAAATGGACAAAAGACATGGAAAGAATTTTCACAGAGGAAGATATTTGAGTGACCAACAGACACTAGAAGAAATGCTCAAAATCACTGGCAATAAGAGAGATGCAAATCAGCACCACAGTGTGAGACCATCATACTCCAGTAACAGTGGCAAAGTTTAACAGAACAGCAAGTAATAAATTTTGGAGAGTATGTGGAAAAATAGGACCTCTTATACATTGTTGATGGGATTATAAAATGGAACAACCACTCTGGAAGTTTGGCGTTTCCTCAAAAAGCTAGACATAGAAATATCATATGACCCAGCTATTCCACTACTTGGAATATACTCTAAGAGAATGAGAACTGAGGCACAAACGGAGACTTGTACACCAATGTTCGTAATAGCATTATTCACCAGCACAAGAACATGGGAACAGGCCAAATGTCCAAACACAATGGAATAGGTTGAGAAAGTATGGTAAATTCACACAAAGGAATACTATGCAGCACACAGGAGCAATGATTTTGTAAATTACTACCTAACTTTGGAGGGACTGGAGAGCATTATGTTAAGTGAAGTAACTAGGTCTCATAAGGACAAATACTGTATAAGACCATTATTCTAGACTGAGTATAAGGATCCAGGAAGGTGTAGGGGCGAGAGCAGAGGGATTAGGATGAGTAGGGGTCTTTAATCATAGGATCGCAGAATTTGATGAGTAGAGGAGGGCTGGGTGAAGGAAATGGGAAAGATCTGGTATGAAAAACTATACAAATTTTGTAAATAAATCTATATAAATAAAAATACTTTTAAATTAAAAAAATAGGATGAAAATATATTTATATTTCTACTTCTATTGATATTACCAAAATAATTGGTTGACTCAGAACTCTTTTGGGAAATAAATAATCAAGAACTAATAGTCATGGAGAAGTCCAAGCTGCACTGAAAGCATTAGCAAAAATTAAGACTTCGTAACTTGGCAGAATACCAATTGAGGTATTTCAGGAAACAGATACACCCTAGAAGTGCTTATTAGTCTATGACAAAAAATTTGAAAGACATCTACTAGTCCAAATGACTAAAACATTCATATCTATTCCCATTTATTTTTCTTTTTTTTAAAGTGTGATCTAATACAATGTAGAAATTATTAAACAACATCACTAGTATCACACGTAAATAAAACCTTACAGAAGATTTTTAAGATATTGCTGGAATAAATATTGACAAGGAACGAACACAAATTTTAGCTGGATTCACATAAAGCTATTGCATTAGAGACTGTTGATGTCAGATTGAGCTTAACTGAAATCAAGGAATACCAGAAAGATATTTACTTATATTTTATTGACTATGCAAAAACACTTGACTGTGTGGATGATAAATTTTGGAAAATACCGAGAAGAATGAGAATCTCAGAACTCTTAATTGTGCTTAAGCAAAATCTGTTCATAAAAAAGAAGCAGTTGTCTGACAACAGCCAGGAAACCCTACGTGGTTTAAAATCAGGAGAGGTGTGCATAAGGGTTGTATCCTTGCTCCTCCGTATATACTCAGTCTGTAAGCTAAGCAAGTAATTTGAGACTCTCACTAACAAGAAGCGAATGAGTAGTTCTCTAAATTCCCAGAAATGGGCTTTGAGCTGGTAATAAAGGAACTTTCACAGTGAGCCTGGGTCCTGGACCCCTGGAGCAGTTCACCCACTCCTTGGAGCCACCAGGGAGGCAGCTGGGCCTGCCCACTGCCCTCAAGAGAGATGTGGTGACCCTGCTGTCTGACCACAAGGTGTCCAAGGAGGGCGAGGTGCTGACCCCAGAGCAGGTGTGCATCCTGAGCTTATTGGATATGAGATGGCAGAGTTCAAAGTGACCATCAAGTACAAGTGGGACACAGGGTCCGGAAGGTTCAACAGTGGGCAGCGACTTGCCTGAGAGTGCAAACGAATATGAAGACGAAGGGTCAGAGGAAGAAGATGACAGCCTACTGCGGTGCTCAGAGGGAGCCTCTTGCATGTCCAGGGCTCTCGTTGGCTGCCCCGGCCGCTGTGGCCGCCCGCTTGAGAGAACACCTATTACTTCTGCCACAGCTGAAGATAAGGGGGCTGGTAGTGAAAGGGACTGTGTTTCTGCAAAGAGCCTAACTTCTTCTGCAGGGCTACTCGCTAAGCGCAGCAAAACAACTTCTCATATGAAAAGGAATGTTTGGGTCTGTGATGTTGTCTGGACTACAGGATTCTTGTTCTCTTCATGAGCCAGCTTTCCATTCTGGCCACTCTCTGACCCCCGTGGTCAGCAGCCACCACGGCTCAGTGTTCTCTCCTCCAGGCCTGGGTACCTCTTGTTTGAACAGGAATCTTCTGAGAACAAGTAATATCCTTGTTCCCGTTCCCTCCAAAAAACACCACCTCAGCTGGCGGCCTGTGGATGGCAAGCTTAAGCTGATCACGAAGAAAACGGCTGCTGGAGCGAGGAGACAGGTGCATTCAGCATCCTCCCAGCCACAGTCGTGGGGCAGGGGATTTACTGCTCCTGGTGGCATCTCCAATTGTAGGCTTCTGCCAAAGTGTTCCAGTTGTAAGTAATTGAGGGTATTTCTGTAAAAGGGATGAACTAAAAAAAAAGAAAAAGAAAAGAAAAATAGATGTGTTGCACTGGAAAATTCTGCTGCCAAAGTCTATACCAAAATACTAAAGGACAAGGATGTTGGTTCCAAGACTAGGATGTGTCAGCTACAAGCCAAGTGTTTTCAATTGCCTCCTTTATTTTGGAATGTTGAACAATGATCAAGGGCGACAGAAGAACGGATGTCTTGAACTGTGGTGTTTGGAGAAGAGTTCTGAATATCACACGGGCTGCCAACAAAACAAACAAGTCTGTCTTGGACAAAATGAGTGCTCTTTATATGTAAAGATGGTGTACGTTCTTCTAATATACTTAGAAATGTTGTCAGGAGGGAGCGGTACTCGGAAAAAAGCCAACTTTCTGGAAAAGGTAGAGGTTCGGAGAAAGAGAGGAAGTTCTCCAATAAGATCATTGACAGAGCAGTGAATGTTGGAGAGGATGTGGAGGGATAGGAACTCTCACACACTGTTGGTGGGATCGTAAAATGGTACAACTACTCTGAAAGGCAGTTTGGTATTTCTGCAAAAAGCTGAACCTAGAAATTCTGTATCATCCACCTTTTCCACTCCAAGGAAATTAGAATTGAGACATGAACAGAGATTTGTACATGTTCCTAGCAGTGTTATTCATAGTCACAAAAAACATGGAAACAGACCAAATGTACGATCACAATCAAATGTATTGAAAAATTGTCTTCACAGTCACATGGTGGAGTATTATGCAGCACTCAGGAGCAACTATTTCAAAAATCTTTCAAAAAAGTTTCAAAAAAAAACGTGAGAGAGACTGAAAAATTTTAAGCTCAGTGAACGAACTCAGTCTCATAAGGATAAATACTGCATAGGACCATTATTGTGAAAACAGGATAACTAGTTAAATATGAAAGGGGGCTCAGAGTGGAAAAAGGATGGAATCAGAGGGATGATGGTGGGCAGAGGGAAATAATAGGGTGGCATAATTTTGTGGGTGTGGAGATGAGGGATAAAGGAAATGGAAAATATCAGGTGGGGATCTGAAAAGACAGCATAATGACGGGCGTGGTTTAATGGTGATTGATCTTATAAAACATAATGACATAGACTGTATGAAACATAATGTGAATGAAGGGTAGCGTGCAACACCAATTATATGCACGTTGTCTGCAAACCAATGTAAAATTAAAAAAAAAACCCTAAGAACTAAGGCTTGTCTGAGAAATAAAGAAAGATGCATTGACACATTGACTGTAGCATTGGCCTGGGCGTGTTGGAGGTGGTGAGAATGGCACCGGGCAGGTGAGATTCTGACCTGCTTTTCACAGCATTGGTAGGAGTATTAATGGACGTAGTGGTGCCTAGCAAGAGTATTACGGTGTTGTTTTTATACCTTACATTCCCGTCCTTTAAAGTTTTTCTTTTTCTTTCATGAAGAGTACTTCATCTTCCGTTCCGTTGTCTGTCAGTGTTGCCACAGTTCCTCCAAAGCTTCATCCTCAAGAGAGCCCTGGCTTCCCCTCTCTTCTGTCAACACAGAAGTAGATTTCTGGAAGCCGCTGCCCGATCTTCTGCCTGCACTGCGCAGTAGAGGCACTGGCCACCATGAGGCCGTCATGTTTTCTAATCAATCGTCTGTTCACTGACGTGCTTCAGTTACTTCTCACATATTATTTCTCCAAAGTAGTCACTTACTTCAGAGTCATTGGAGGATGTCAGTACTCTGTGCTTTCTTCTTTCCTTACATGACCTTGTGTCACTTATGAGTTGAAATCCTATGAATTTTGCAGAAAAGCCTGGATCTACAGGGTTAGGGCGTGCCAACACCTAAGGGGTAGGAATTTAGCTGCCAGCTCATGCATATTTCCAATAAGTGCCCAATTGCTGTTTCTTCTCTCAGGTATAATAAATATCACTGTGGGTAAAACAGAACCCTGTTGCTCTAAGAGACACTTCCAACAATGTGGGTCTGCAGGCGAAGCCCCATCGGGATAGACCTCGGGTCACATTCACTGCTTGAATTTTCCCCGAAGTTACCACTGTACTATTTGAATGAGCCATTTTTTAATGTTTCCTTTAACTTTTTTAAATTTTATTTTAATTTCGTTTGTTTCTTTTTCATTTCAATGAACATCTACAGAGATTTTGGAATTCCATTCATTCATTGTTGCACCCTTCTCCCCTCACAAACCCCTCCCCCTCCCCTTCCCCCCCTTTGCTCCTCTCCTTGAAAAGCAAATAACTTTTAAATCTTATTTCCCTTTCATTCATTTTCTTACTCTTCAAGAACCCACATCATTTAGGAATCTAGTTCTGAATCTTCATTTCTTTAGACTGTGCTGCGTCTTGCCTGTTGTTGTTGTTGTTGTTATGCACAATTGAGTATGAACCAAGTCATTCTTGACTTTCAGAGAGTTTGCAGAGGCTGTAAACCGCATGGTAGGAGATTGCTCACATCTCTTCTGAGGAGCAGATGATGGATTTGAGCCACCTGCCTTTGGGTTGGCATCCCAGCAACGTACCCCTTCGGCCATCAACGCTTCCCTGTTAGAATCTATTACAATGCATTCTTGAATGCTGGCTACACATCAGGTAATAGTATTGGTACTGTAACTCATTGTTGCTGAGTCATAGTCAACTCATGGTTGACACTTCAGCAGGTTTTCAGAGGCCAGAAATCACAAGGGAGGAGATTGTCAATCTTTTTTCCTGCAAAGTAGCTAGTAGATTTGAACTGCTTGCCTTTTGGTTGGCAGGGCAGTTCCATAGCAGCTAGCCATTAGAGCTTTTGCATTCCTTGGGCTCTGATTTGGATCATGTTTAAGATTTGACAGGATGCTGGAAGTGTCGTTGTTTCTGTCCCACTCTTGTGCTTGGGTTTTCCAGTGAGTTTATTAAATGGTATCTGCACTTGGCTGTTCTTTCAGCCGTGATCTACGGCTTCTCTCTGGGAGAGAAGTGATAGTGGTTGTTGTTAGATGGTGACTCATAGTTACTTTGTGGACCAGATGGGAACCTGGCTCTGTCCCATGCCATCCTCAAGACCGCTGCCCTGTGCTGGTTTGATCTGTATGATAGAAAGGAGTCTGTTAAGCCTTAATCATTAATATGTGTATGTCCCTGGGCTGGGACCTATACAAGTGTTCTCGTCAGCATTCTTTCTCCATTTATGTGACATGCAAAGCTGTATAGTTAATTACCTGTAACCTAGTGAGATACTCAGTAACACTGCTTCCATGGAGCTGCGTTCACAGCTGTGTGTTGATGTATGCTGGGGAAAGAAACTGAGATCCACAGGATTTCAATGGAGATTTTTCCAGAAATAAATTGCAAGGAGGTTCCTCTAAAAGGCTGTTAGGTGGAGTTGAACTTGCAAACTATCCACTCTCAGTTTCTTGAAATTTGTAAAAAAAATAACTTTTAAAGGTCCTTCCTGTTGTGTAAAAGAGCCTTGGTGACAGAGCAGGAGGATAAATGCCTCCTGTTAACCTAAAGATGAGTGGTTCAGGTCTAAGTGCCCTCTGTGCAATGTACCAGGGCGGACATCCACCTTGAAAATCCTCTGAACAAGTTCTTCCCTATGTTGTAGGGTCATCGCTGGTCAGAATGAACGGACTGATGAAGAACCCCACCACCGAGGGCACCAGCATATTCGTCCCCAGGTTAGCTGATTTCACCTGTGATTCTTTGTTTTTGTTTGAGAAGCCTTTGGGGTGATGGTTTGCCCTATAACCTCTCCATTATCTGAAGGGTCCAAGAGAAATCAATATTTGAAACTTGTTCAGATTTGTTCTCCTTGTAACACAGGAGTTTTTTACATGTCAAAGCTTAAAAAAAGCTATAAAGCTAATATCGTTTACTTAATAATGTTTTTGGGGCTAAACTAGATTTTTTTAAGAGCAAAGAGCAGATACAATGAATAATTACTGAAAGATTATTACTCTTAATTTTACCAATAATTAAAAATAGTTTCCTTTAGACAACAGGTTTTATTATGTTCTATGTGTATTGTTGATTTTTATTCGCATTCATATGCATTTTGTTTTATAAATGTAATTACATTTGGTCATTGCCATTTATTCCAGTGTCTGATCAAGTCTTCCCTGGCCTTTGCCATTCCCTCACCCAATCCATCCAACCACTAAGAACAAAAGCATTTTGAAAAATTCTAGGGTTCCATGCCAAATATAATTACTTCAAGGATTTAGACAAAATCTACCTCAATTTTATTCCTGGTTCCCCTAATTACATTTTAAGTGACCTGGTTGAACTTCTTAACTGCTTCTTGCTGCAGAGTCTCTATTTGTAAAATGAAAATACCTGTATTAGAGGCTCAAAGCTTGCCATTAGAAGTGAGAGATTAGGATATGCGAACTGCATGTGCCCATAAATAACACACTGTTCATTGCATGTCTTTCAGTCAGCAGTTGAGAAACCATTGCAGTTTTGACTTCTCACATCCAGAGCTGATTTCTATTCATTTCCCCTGGTGGTGGCCCAGTCTGAGTAGCACAGCATCTTCTCAAGTGGGCCAATTAACTGCTCCTCGCCATCTGTTTGGCTAGTAATCTTGTCCCTTGCTCCCATCCATAGAAACAGCCTTTAACTGGCTGGAGGTCTCAAAAGTTGACAAGGACAATGACAATGGATTGGGTAATTTGGTGCCATGAAATAAACACAACACAGGAGATGTGATACACAAATGTGCACATGCGCGCACACGCACGCAGAGTAGAGAGAACGAAATGGGCAGCTATATTTACTGGTTTTAAAAGTCGTCTTTGTGACTGGCAGCTTTGGCATCAGTAGAATGACTGTGAATCTTGTTTCCTCACTTGACAGTTATTCCTCTGCAAATTCAGAGCCACAACCCACACCCCCAAAAACACTAATCAGTGGAGGGGATTGCCCGTCTTTCTCCCTCAAAACAACTGGTGGGTTCAAACCGCCTGGCTTTAGCTTGGCAGCACGGTCCCCTGTGATCAGCAGAGAGCACCACGGGGAGCACAATGGCCTAGTGCATGGGGGCTTGTACTGCTACCTCAAAGGCTGCACCTTTCTGGCAGTCCCAGTCTACAGGGCTGCCTCTGGACACAAAGGGGCTTCTGGAAGGTTCGCCCTCCACTGCAGCATCCCACCTCAGCAACCCGTTGGAAGGTCACCTTTTGTAACTTCTAACTCCAGAGCGATGAGTGTGAGATTTGAAGAATAGTAAATGGATTTTGAGGTCCACACTAAGATCTTGGGTTTGGGCCACAGGAGGCCTAAAGTGTATGGTCTTATGCTGCTACCTCAAAGGCTGCACCTCTTTGGCAGTTCCAGTCTCTAGGGCCACCTCTAGACACGAAGGGGGATGAATTCCACAGAAATAACACAAACGAGTAACTCTAGAAAATGAAAATATAGTTGGTGGTGTGTGTCATACATTTGAATTCACAGTGACCCTACAGAATCGAGAACTGTCCCAAGTCCTGATTGCAAGATTTTAATCTTTTTTATCATTATTATTATTATTACTATTATTATTATTATTTATTATTACTAGTTTATTTACAAATATTGAATACATTGCTTTAGCAGATTCTTCCAAATTTCCATAATGATGAGTGTAACATCATCCCCCGTGGATTTGTTGTGCCTGGCATAGTACACCATATGATTCATTGCCTGCTTCCAAACTGACTAATGCCTAGAATATATCTTTGTGAATTCCATCTCATTTTTGACAGCTTTAAATTTTCCCAGAACCACACTTCACACGATCCCACGTTCCAGTTAATAGGGTTATTTGTAGCTGTTCCTTCTAATTTTGAGTAGTGAGGACACTAATAAATAAAGGTTCTTCACTGGCTGAAAATTACCATTCGTCCACATCATTAAGCTAGTCTCCATTAAGAGGTAGTTTCTCCCTTGTATTTGAAGTTCTTTTCTATCTGAGGGTTTTACCTTCAGTCACTGTGTCTCGTAGCGGTACTATACAATGATGACCTTTTGGTATTTGCACAGTATATGAACATGACCTTGCTTGCTAAAACTGATGAGGACCTGAAGCATTTACCACAAAAGGTCAAGGACTGCCATCTTCAATATAGACTGAAGCTCAAAATCAAGACAAAAAAAAGCCGTGTTGGACATCAGAAGAAACCATTAAAATTGAACCAGACTGTTGAGAAGTTAAAACAAAACAAAAAGATGTCAAAGTAAAAGAACCGAACTGAATATCTCAAAGGGCATTTCAAGAAAACAAAACAAAGTAGTATTATAACCAAATGTGCAGAGCTAAACCCAGAGAATAGAAATGGAAGAACATGCTCACCATATCTCAGGGTGAAAGAACTGAAAAACAAACCAAAGCTGCAACTTGCAATTCTGAAAGCTGCAGTGGTCAAAATCTTGAATGATCCAGGAAGCATCTAAAAAGACGGAAGGAATACACAGAATGACTGTACCGAGAAGAATTGGCAGACAATAGAAATTTTAGGAAATACCATAAGAACAAGAGCAAATAGTAACAAAGCTAGAAACTCAAGCTAATTTGAAGACACTGGAAATAAACAAGGCCGCAGGAATATACAAGATACCAATGGACCTGTTTCAGCAAGCAGAGCCAATTCTGGATGTGCTCACCAGTCTATGCCAGGAAATCTGGCGGACAGCTTCCTGGTCAACTGGCTGGAAGAGATCCATATTTATTGTCATTCCCAACAAATGTGCTGCAATAGCAAATAACATGTCTCCAGAAACTCTATGAACTTTGGTAAGTGGCGAGAGTTGTAGAGGGGCTTCAGGTCTTTTGTTCATAGGGTCACTAGGAGTCGTGTTTGACTTGAAGGCAATCAACACCACCACCACCACCTTTAATATCACATGCAAGCAAAATGCTGCTGAAGATCATAAAGAAAAAAATGAATGAAATAGTACATTGACAGAAGGTACTCCTAGAAGTTCAAGCTGGGTTTAGAAGAGGCTGTGATACCATCAATATCATTGTTGATGTCAGATGGATCTGGGCTGAGAGCAGAGAATAACAGGAGAGCTTCTCTCTGTGTTTGTTTACTAATCAAGGGAAGTTGACTGTGTGGATCACAACTGCGATTAATATTAAGAAAAATGGGAATCCTACAACACTTAATTGTGCTTATATGAAATATATAATTTATAAACTCTGGTGGCCTCTTGGCAAGAAGCTGTGCTGCAATCCCAAAAGCATGCAGTTCAAGGCCACCAGCTGCTCTGTGGGAGAAGGATGGCAATCGCCTCCTCTGCGATTAACTGCCTCAAGTGTATCAGAGACAGTGAGGCTGGTATAGGCTGGTATAGGCTAGGACAGGATTCAGGCATTTAGTTCGTAGGGAGGCTACAGATCATACTCAACTGCAAGGCTCCCAGAGGAGCTTTACAGCAGCAGCTCGTGAAGGGAAGATGTGCTGTCTGCTTTGAAGCCTTTCAGGCAAGTTCTGTATCTTCTAGGGTCTTTATGACTTGGAATACATCCAACAGGCATGTGCTTGCTTTGGTATTTGGTTCAAGAAGTCAATGGTTCTATGGCACTCGAGAAATTTATCACATCAAAAATTTGGATGAGGTTATGCATTCAAGTAGTTTTGTTAGTTATCACCTTTTTCATAGATTAAAATTTTAAAATATGCAGTTAATGACATTGAAAATATTTCTAAAATATTTTACATATTGTTGATTTTGTTACATATCATTGAGTCTGAATAGACACACTAGGTTCCTATTTTTAGCATCTGTTTGTCTAATATACATTTGTTTCCTTGTTGACAAATATCCTTCGTATTTGATTAAAGAGTTATAAGTGAATGTAGGAGGAAAGGAAGAGAGCCTAGTCTAGCTAATAAATGTTGGCTGCTCAAGACTGAAGTCAACAGTGACAGGATATGTGCACCATCTAAGCCTCACTTTGAGATAGTGTGTAAGGCTGTAACTTCCTTTCACTATTTCCTTCTTCAAAGGGTAAGTTCTAGAATTATAGCTTGGTTAATAGAGCCTACTTGAATTCAACAGTTCACTATTCATAATTCATTGTGTTATAAATGATTATTAAATATTCAGTACAATTGTCAAGCAGTATGAGTAAAATTAACTTTTTACTAATTTTCATTCCCTTTTTCTCATTAATTTACAATGTACGTACCATCACTTGTTCAACATAATTACTATTTTCAGTTTATGTGCTGTGATTGTTACTTGTAGCTGAAATTCATTAATTTTGCTCTTTCTGTGTTTTTTTACACTCATATAAAATCAATGATAGCTATCACATTGCACACTAGGTCTTTTCAATGATGACATTTTAAAATTAGTCAATTTCCCTTGAGATTCCTTTTTCCCATTTGAGAAAAAGACTCACTCTGTTTGAATTCTTGGTCTTTATGGAGTTTAAGACAAAAAAAATGGTTTAGAAGATAAATTGTATTAATTGGCATTTCATAAAACATACAAAAGAAGTGATTATTCTCTTATAGTTTATTACCTTAGGATTCTTGCCAAGGCAAAAGAAGAACTTGCTGTAAATGGAAGAAAAAACACCGTTTTAAAAAGTCTATGTAACAGACAAGGGAGGGAGAGAACTGTATGAAAGGAGCATATGATTAGGTATTACTGGCAAGACAAGAGTCCAGAATAAGAGTTGCGCAGTAAAGTGGTCTAGGGGGCGGGGAACATGTAACAAAGAAAGACCCTTTTTTCCAAAGAAAAAAGCAAACTAGGGTGAGGGGGGGGACAGGGAGGAAAATGTGCAACAGTGAATGAATGGAAATCCAAGGTCTTTATAAACTTTCATTAAAATCTATAAAAGAAAAATGTAAAAACAAATCCACAATAATAAGAATAGGATTATAAGTTTTTAAAAAAAGTCTATTAGAGTTTCCTTTTCTTTCCTTTTTGGAAAGTAACTTATGGTTTCTATTTGGTTAAAACACAATTCAAAGTATAAAATGTATGGAGTTGGCCTCTGGTTTTGAATAGTAAAAGTTCAGGTAGGCATTGAGTGAATATTACAGTTATGTGTTGCTAATAAAGACGTAATTATGTAAAACTAATAATAATTTAATACACATACTACATCTTCAGTAAAATCCTTAGCTAAAATTATAGATAAAAGATTTGCTTTCCTAATATTGGTTATATGACAACAAACGAAATTGAAAATTGAGTGTCTGAAGTCAGTAGTGAATGTGCCTTCTTCAATTTTGCAGCTGGTAATTGGGCCCTGAGGATTTAAGTCCCAGAGTTAATCTCTTCACCTGCAGTACCTGTCTCTTCTACCTTTTTCTTCTAGCAGTTTCACAGTCAGGATTTTTGACAGGAGCCCTGAGGATAAACACCTAAAAAAGGAAAAGAAAACTAACTTTTGGGGTCAAATTAAGATGATCTGGATCTCATTCAGTTAACTTATCCTCATGGGATTTCAATCATAATATGAAAGAAATTTCCATTTTGGGGTAAGTGAGAAAAGTTAGATTTGAACTTTGGTTACTTGTTCTGACTACTTTTTGTGTTTGTTCCCTTCTTTGGAGTACTTTTGTGCTTTTACATGGTACTCTGCTGATGTCTGACCATGTGTGGCGAGCCGCTGCTGTTTCTCTGAATATACTGTGGTTTAGAAATTGTTCACTGCACTAGAATCCAAGTCTTTTGCTTAAGAGGAAGGTCTCTGATTGCAATAAATTTGTTCCTAGATGCCCTCATGAAATGTCTAGATTTTCCCCCCCAAAAGCCTGAAAACACTAAATGTAGAAGAAAATATGGAACAATTCAAACTCACATATTGCTGTGGAGTGTGTCAACTATCACAACCGCCTTGGAGACTTGCTTGGCAACATGTGAACAAAGCATTTATCCTCTGAGCAAGTGATTCAACTCCAAAATACTGTGCATCAAAAAGAAGTGCTGGTCTAAAACCTGCTCAGAATGCACAATTGAACCTCCAGGAGGACTTCTGATCTGTCAGGTTCCCAGGCAGCAGCTGGTGCATTCAAACCACCGGTCTTTGACTGGCAGAGCGGTTCCTCACCCACTAGGTCACCAGAGCTCCCCCGAGAATATTTACAGGACCTTTTTTCATAAAAGTCAGTGTAAGCAAACAACAACAAAATGGAAAGCAATCCAAACATTCGTCAACCTAAGAGAGGTGTGGGTATTCACACAATGAGATCATATGTTAAAAAAAGAAAGAACGGTTAATTAGGCAGTGATACAGCTGAACCTTAAACATCCTAGAGGGGCTGAAAGAAGTCAGGATAAGTAAGGCCCAGTTACCTTACCTGTTAAGAGTTTTACTTTTGAAAGAGAGGAGCGAACTGGGGGGCCAGGGGAGAGGGCTTGGTGGGGAGAAAAGTGCAGCAATGAATGAATGGAAATCCAAATTCTCTGTAAATGTTCATTAAAATTATTAAAAAAATAAAATATTTTAAAAAATCAATAAAAATGTGTGTCAGGGATATACCCTTCCCCCATTCCTGTTTAATCTGTATACTGAGCAAGTCATTCTAGAAGCCTATTTTTTTTTGTATGAAGAGGAATAAGGCATCAGGACTCATCAACAACCTGCATTATGCACATGACACAACCTTGCTTGTTCAAAATGAAGAGGACCTGAAACATGGATTACATCTCAACATCAAGAAAACAAAAATTCTTACCCATTGGACATCATCATGAACAATGAAGACTGAAGTTGTCAATGATTTAATCTTGCTTACCTCCTCAATCAATACTGTCGGTACCATCAGTTAAGAAATCACAAGACGTATCATATTGAGAAAATCTGCTGTCATGTACCTCTCCAAAGTTCTGAGGAGCAACGATGTCAGTTAAAGACTAAAATGCACTTGATCCAAACCATGGTCTTTTGAATTACTTGCTATGCATCTGAAACTTGAATAAATAAGGATGGTAGAAGAAGAAGAAAAAAAAAAAGAGTTAGGTGTAATAGTTGAGGATCATAGAAATTTAGTGTTTACATCTTGTTTCCTGGTTTTATACAAAAGCATAAGTTAAATTAAAAAGAGATGTCATTAGTGTAAGTTGTTTTGGGCCATCAAGTCCCCTGCGACCCACAGTGATTCTATGTACAGCAGCTCTGAACCCTACCCTGTCTTGAACCACTCTCACTAAATCTGACACACCAATCCTCATTGCCCCAGTTACTATATCACTCTGTCTCATCCAGAGTCTTCCTCTTCTGTGCTGACCCTAAACCCTCCCAAGTATGATGTCCTTCAAGGACTGGTCTCTCCCGGCCATGTGCCCAAAGCACGTGAGACGGAGCTTCATAGCTTGAAAACAAAAGCCAATGTGGGAGCCCACTGCTCTTGAGTCACTCCCAGTTCCCAGCAACTATGTGCATAGAATAGAACTGCTGCTTAGGGTGTCCAAGACTGTAAACGTTTATGGAAGCTATTGGTCATATCATCCTCAGATGGGAGTGGATTTGAACAGGCAGTCTTTCAGTTAACAAGAGAATGAGCCAACCACCATGCCACAAAGATTTTGTACAGAGCTTTAGGGAAACACAGTTTAGCAAAAATACCTAATAGATAACTCTCTCAGACTAGAGCACAATGTTGTTGTTGTTGTGTACCATGGAGTCAGAACCCACCTATAGCTGACCTTCCAGTGGATTTTCAGAGGCAGTTCATCGCAGGGGAGGAGACTGCCCAACCTTCTCCCATGGAGAGTATAATGAGAAATTGAAAATAAGCTGTCATTTTTGTACATTAACGGAATAACACTTTAATATCGGCACACCATTTAGTCTTCTGGTGTTTAAATCTATTTCAGTCACATCAATTTCAACCAATAGCAAACCTCCACTCAGAGTACAACTCATAGGGATCCTATGAACAACACATCTCGACCTTGTCTTTGCCATCCTCAAAACCACTGAACACTCAAGACCATTGATGCAAGCAGGTGTCAGTGTACCTGATAAAGATCTTCCTCTCCTTCCCTATCCTCCAACCTCTCAAGAATGATGTCCCTCTCCAACAAGGAAAGCCTCTACTAGCAACATGCCAAAGTATGTGAGATGAAGCTTTATCATCTGTGCCTCCAAGAAGCATTCTAGTTGCTCCTTCTCTGAGAGTTACCGGTTAGTTCTTTTGGCAGTCCGTGGGCTATTTACTAATTTCTAACACCACAGCTCAGAGCATTGATGCGTCTTCAGATCCTTATTTATTCTCCAACTCTCAGCAGGATAGCAAGTGATTGAAAAAATGATGGCCTGAATCAGAGGTCCCTTGTCCTCAAACAAACGCCACTGCTCCACAGTAATTCGGAAAGGTCCATGACTACAGACTTTCCTGGTGGAATATGCTTCCTGATCTGCTGATTGCTGGTACCAAAGGTGTTGTTTGTGGATCCAAGTAAGATGAAGTCATTGACAATTTCAAACTCTTCTCCATCTATCATGATGTCGTCTATTGGTCCACGGCTGAGAATTTTCCTTTTCTTGACATTGAAAGGCAATCTATATTAAAGACTGTATTCTTTAATGTTTTGGAGCTAGTGCTTGAAGTCCTCCTCTATTTCAGCAAATAAAGTTGTGCTGTCTGCAAAACGAACGTTATTGATAAGTCTTCCTCTGATCCTGGTGCCACATTCTTTTTCATAGAGGCTGGCTTCTCAAATAATTTGCTCAACATACAGATTGAATAGGTGTGGAGAAAGGATACAATCATGACATACACTGTTCTTAATTTTAACCACATAGTATCCCTTTGCTCTGTTCACACAACATTCTCTCAGTCTAGATAAAGATTTCACAGGAGCACCGTGAAACGTTCTGTGCTTCTCATTCTTTTCAAAGTTAACCATGCTTTGTTAGGATCCATATAGTCAAATGCCTTTACTTAGCCAATAATGCACAACAAATCAGTCTTATGATATTCCTTGCTTTGAGCCAGGGATCTATCTAACATCAGCAGTAATATCCCTGGTGTCATGACCTCTTCTAAATCCAGTTTGAACTTCTGGCAGTTTTCTGTCTATGTACTCTTTTAGCCATTTTTTAATCCTCTTCAACAGTATTTTGTTTGCATGTAATATTAGTGATATTGTCTGATAATTTCTACGTTGGATCATCCTTCATGGGAGAATGAGAACAAATAGGAGTCTCTTCCAGTCAGTCATGCAGGGATGTTTCCTCCAAATTTCCTTGACACAGACAAGTGAACAACTTCAGGACTGCAACTGTCATTTGAAAAATGCCAATTGGTTTCCCATCTATTCCTGGAGCATTATTATTTTTTTTTTTTGTCACTGCCTCCAGTGAAGCTTGAATTTCTTCCTCCATTACCATTGGCTCTTGACCTTATGGTTCTTCCTGAAATATTTCAGTGTCAGCCAATTATTTTTGGTACACTGATTCTGTGCTCTTCTCTCCTCTCTATCTTCTTTCGATGCTCCTTAGATCATTCAAGATTATGCCTGTAACATCTCTAAGTATTGGAATCTGATTCTTGAATTTCTTTTTCTGTTCTTTCAGCTTGAGAAATGCTGAGCAAGTTCTTCATTGGTTATTCTTTGATTCTAGGTGTCTGCACATTTCATTATAATCCCTTGTCTTCTGGAGTTGAATTTTGTAATACTGTGTTCAGCTCTTTTACTTCAGCATCTCCTCTCTTTTCTTTGGCATCTTCAGTGCTCTAGCACAATGTTCAGAGTTTCTTCTCACATCCATTTTGGTTTTCTTTTTTCATCCTCCTGTGTCTTTAGTGATACTTTGCTCTCTTCATGCTATCCTTGATGTCATCCGTCCCACAGCTCATCTGGTCTTCGATCATTGGTGTTTTATGCTTCAAACCTATCTTAAAATGATTTTTAAATTCAGGTGGGGATAGACTTGAGATGATATGTTGGTTCTTGTGGACTTGTTTTCCTTTCTTTAACCTCAGTTTGAACTTTCATATGAGCAATTGGTGGTCTGTTTCCCCATCAATACCTGGCCTGATTTTGACTGTTGATACCGAGCTTCCCCAGTGATTCCTTCCACAGATGTAGTCATTCTGATTCCTGTGTAGTCCATTTGGTGAAGCCTATCTAGTGAAGTTGCCCTTTGTGTTGTTTTGTTTTAATAAATATATTTACAATTAATTGATCATTAAACCTACAAAATTCCCTTAGTCTATTTCCAGCCTCATTTCTGTCAGGAAGTCCCTACTTTCCGACTGTCATTCCTTCATTATTCCCAACTTCGGCATTCCAGGCAACAATTATCTTGTGTGTGAGATTATCATTACGAACGAGATGAGGCTATCTTTCCCCCAACGAACAGCTGGAGTATTGGGATTCCTACACATTCGTCCAGCAGTCTGACATGTAACACGCGGCCGCGGCTCCAGGGAGTGTGTTCCACTGCTAACAGAAAGTGGGCGATGCAAAACCACGAGCTGCTTTTGGGGGGAAATGGTCAATCTTGTAACTATTTACAGCCTCAGAAAAGAGACTTGATGGAGGGTTGCTGTGATTTGGAATTATTGTGAGTTTAATAAGTTCCACGGCTCCTTTACTTTTTGAAGGGAATCAAATGCATAGTTGCTGTTGATTGCCTTCGAGTCAAGCGTGACTCATAGCGACCCTATGAACAAAAGGCCTGAAGCCCCTCTACAACTATCGACATTTATCAAAGTTCATAGAGTTTCCAGAGGTGTGTTACTTAGGAAGTAGATGCCACTCCTGCTTCCAACAAATACATAGAAGTACTTCCAACACATGGGAGAGTAAGAAGTTCAGCTTTTTCACTAAAAGATTTCTCATTCATACAAAGAGTTATAAACAATTGTAAACCCTCCAACTCAAAAGGCTGCATATGAGCATTGAAAATATGATCCTTTTAATTGGGTTTTTGGTTGAACTGCCACTTTCAGTAGCACTCTGTTAAATCCAGGTCTCTAGTATCTCAATATTATTCTTGTTGGTACTCCACACCATCCAGCTGGGACTGACTTCTAGCTGACTCCACCAAGTTCTCAGAGGCCGCGAACCACACAGGAGGGGACTGCTCATCTTTCTCCCCTCGAGAACCTCGTGGATTCAGATCGCGTTGCCTTTGGGATGGCAGCACAATTCCCTATTGCTAAGCCATCAGGATCTCTGCTTAAATAATAGCTTCACCAAAATATTGTTAATCTAGGAGAGGAGAGGAAGACACCAGATGAGATGGATTTATACAGTAACTGGGGTGTTAGGGATTGGCATGTCAGAGATAGTGAGACTGACTCAGTGAAGGGAAGGGCTCAGAGCTGCTGTACACAGGGTTGCTATACATCATAGGCGACTCAACAGCACATAACAACAATAACATACTTTGACAGATTTGGAGCAGGAGTGGCACCCACTTCCTAAACCGCATGCTTCGGCAAACTCTGTGAACTCTGATACATGTCGATGATTGTAGAGGTGTCAGGAATTCTGTTCTTCTATAGGGTTGTAAGAGTCGTGCTTGACTCAAAGGAAATCAACAACAACAGTTCACAATTTCAGTAACTAAACCCAAGATGGCAACAAGAATATGAAAACATATTATAAGTGTTCTGATTAAATAGTGGTGGTGTTGTGAAATGTCGCCAAGTCCAGTATGACTCATAGTGACCCTGTGAACAAAAAGACTGAACCCTGTCCTGTAACTATTGTTGTTTCTTGGTGTTTGTAGTGGTTTAGGAAGTGGATGCCACTCCTGCTTCCAAACTTGAATCCATCTGGGAGCTCCAGCCAACACTGTCCATGATGGGGAACCATTAGGACATTTGACAACCCTATGGCACAGCGTTCAGCATCACAGCAAACCCAAGTTACTTCAGTACAGCAAGCAGACTTGTGCTGTACCACTCAGAAGAATGTTCATCCAAATGTTTTTTTCAGTCCTTGTAAATGAGAAGATTTTAATAATTTTTGCCTATTCAAAATATAAAAGGAGAGCTCTGGTGGCTCAGTGGTAAGGAATTGTGCTGCCTGTGCTGAGGCCTGAAGTTCCAATCCACTAACTGCCCTGTAGGAGAAAGATAGAGGAGCTGCTCCATGTGACTTACTGCCTCTGAAAACCCCCTGGAGGGTCAGCTCCGGGCCACTTCTCACTCGCTGATTCTTTCCCACCACAACGAGGGTCTAATCACTGGAGGGTCAGCTCTGGGCCACTTCTGACTCTCTGATACTTTCCCACCACAACGAGGGCTGAGGCCACAGATCCTTGTGCTGCCTGCCGGCCTGAAGGCTGTCAGCTCTGGCTCTTCAAATCTACCAGGGCCTCCAAGGTGGGACGTTGTACATTCTTCTTTCATGTGATTTATAGTCTCAGAAACTAAAAGGAGGGTCAGCTATGAGTTGGTTCCAACTTGATGGTAATGAAAGAGAGTAGGGATTAGGACAGAGTGACAAAAGAAAGCTTGACTTTCATGCTGAGTGGCTCATCTGGTTTTCTGATAGAATTTGTTGTTGTTATTATGTTCTGTTGTGTAGACAGCAACTTTGAGCAACTCTGTGATTAATAGCTCTGAACCTTGCCTGTCCGGAGACAGCCTTACGATGTAGGATACACCTGACCCCACTGCTACAGTCACTGTTTCGAGGATCTTCCGTAAATCCATCTTGTTGAAGGTCTTCTCTTGCGTTGACCTGCCTTCTGAATTTATAGTTAACATCTCTCCCATTACTCCTCAGTCAAAGCCACACAGATACACATGAAGAAAGAGAGAAATGAAGACTAGGAGTGAGAGAAAGGAGGGGGGAGGGAAAAAAATGAGACAGGGAGAAAGAGAAAGTGTTACCTCATATGTAGTCAAATATTCTCACTTTACCTTCTTTGTGTTATAATGGTGTTCACAATGTAATCTTCTGTAGTAGAGCTAAAGCTATATCTTTATGATTTATTTACATATATGCACTTGACATTTGAATAACGCAGGATTTATCAGTTACAATACATTGAAAATTGTGTATAAATTTTGATCTCAAAATAACTTATTTATTCACAGCCTACTATTGACCAAAAACTTTACTGAAAAGACAATTAATGTGTATTTTGTGTGTTGGGATTTTAATGAAAATGTTGGAAGTTTGAATTACCAGCCTTTTTGTGGAGAAAGATCTGCAGTTTCCTTCAGTAAAGGCAAAGTGAAAACCTGATGAAGGTTGCCTTGAAGAAGGATTTTACATCACTGAGAAACAAACAAACAAAAAAACACGACTAAGGTTTTACAAGTTTCCTTGTATTATTTGTAAAGTTTCTCTCCTTGGGTTCCTTTTTGTTAGTGTATATCAAGCAATACAACTTTTTCCTGCAATTCTGTAACTTTTTTCTCCTTCTTGGGAGTATTTCCAGCATCAGTTGTGGTTCCTTATATGGGTACCAAATATTATGCATGGTTTATTTTATTGTATAAAACATTGCAAAACATACTCGAGATTTGAGAGAGCTCACTTACCATGGTGATGTGCATTTTCCTGAGCATATGTGAACATTGAAACATACTCGCCTGTGTTGATGAGAGGTGCGATCAAGAGTATTTTCAACACATGCTGACTCCCTGCAACAAAGTCGTTCCTTCTCTGATGATTTTTCTCGGGTGTCATCTTTATGGAAACATCTCAGTATCTTTCTCCTGCAGAACAACTGTGTGGATTCAAAACAATCCTTTTATTCATCAGCCATGATTAATATTGAGAAAAATCTGTAGCATTTTTCCTTCCTTACTTCTTGTTTTTGTTTGTGGAGATGTATATATTTAATTTAGAGAGAGAATAAATAAATAATTCAATTTCAGTTTATGGTACTTATTTGAGATGATTAAAGGGAATTGAATGTTGACATGTGTAATTTACTCATCATCCAAGTCAAACATTTTCACTTCGGTTTATTTCTATAACTATATTAAAGCTAACAAACAACATTAATGGAAAACTTAAAATACGTTTAAATTATTAACCATATCTCATATTGAGAATTTGTATCATTGAAAGTATTTTAATATCGACTTTGCAAACTTTAGAAAAAGTAGGTGCAGTCTGGAGAGGTCCCCACCAGGTTACACATAAAAACTGAGAGGGTGACTGGATAGTAGTAGAGCCCTGTACCCCTCAATCTCACAGGAGGCAGAGAAGGCACAACTGGCTTCCAGAGGAAGGTGGTCTCTGGCTGCTCCGTGCAAAAGCACCACCTAGGACAATTACAACCTTTAGTAGAGATAGGCAGCAGTCTCGTAAGGCTGTCCTGCAGTCAGAGAAAAGTTGGAGAACATTAGAAACAAGGAGCTTTCCCATTTCACACAAAGGGCCCCTGACACAGCAAGATGCCCTCCACCAAAGGGAACACTTCAAGTCTGCGACTAATCTATAACATCATAAAGGATTGTTAACTTATACAAACACAATAGAAATTCTCTTCCACATACCATGGGAAACTTCACATAATGTCGAGAAAGCAGCAGGTAGCTTCAGACATTGTGGGGGGAAAAGCAAAAACCATTGTTTTTTCTCCTAAAAAAACCCACACGGAACATATTTCAGACCCAATCAATACCCTAGAGACAGAGAGGCTGAGGGAAAGTGTTGATGAGGAGCTATATGAACAGCTACGGAAGAAGGTGGGAATGATGGAAGAAAGAATGGAAGCCATAAATAAAGCAAAAACTCCAGGGAATAGGAAGCAGAAAAAGTATATCAACGTGAAGGAACATGTAAAACAATGGAAGAAATTACAAGAGATGGAAGAAAGAGTTGATAAAGAATAGATAAAGGGATAAAAGGACTTAAAAAAAAATTCACACGTCAGAGAGGGTATAGCAAACAAAGTACCTAAAAAACAAACAAGTGAAAAAACAAAAATGTGTGAAAATGCAATTCAGAATGCCAAGATTGAAATTTTAAAAATTCCCAACATGATGGAGGGACAAAAAAAGGAGAACAGAAGAGAGCGAACAGAGAGTCAGTGAGCTGAAAGATACGAACTTCAATGGTAACATGAGAGGAAGCAGAGAGAGGGTGGAATATAAATGAAGAAAACATTAGAATCATGTGGGATGACATGAAAAGGAATGACACACTTAATGATTGTAATCCCAGGACACTAGGGAAGGAAGGAAAGTTCTCAGAAAATTGTGGAAGGCATGATAGGAGAAAACATCCCAGGCATTACGGAGATTGAGGAAATCCACATTCAAGAAGCTCAGTTAATTACTGACTAGATCCCAAAAGAAAAACATCAAAACATATCATAGTCAAATTCTCCAAAATCAAATGCACATTTAGGATACAGAAAGCAACTCGAAAAAACAAAGTGTCACTTACAGTGGAGAACCAATTAGAGTAAATTCTGATTTCTCACTAGAAACCATGAAATCAAGAAGACAATGAGATAACATACCCTGACGTTTCCAAGTAAACAATTGCCAGCCTAGGATCCTGTACCCAGCAAAGCTGCCATCAAATATGAAGGAGAAATTGGGTCATTTGCAGAAAAACAGGAGCTTCAGGATTTTGTGAAAACAAGAACAACTCTACAAGAAATTCTAATGGAAGTCCTTCATACAGAGACACCAAAGAAAGTGGTTGAATCACAGTAAACAGAAATTAAAAAAAAAAAAAGAAACACAGTAAAATGACAGCTATAAAACCTAGCCTTGTTTTTATACTCACTTAATGTGAATGGACTAAATGCACCAATTAAGAGAAAATAAGTATCAGAATAAATTTTAAAAATCCTCAATCCCATCAATATGTTGCCCATAAGAGACAAGTCTAAGAAATAGGCAAAAAGGTAGACTGAAAATCAAAGGGTGGGAAAAATATACCAAACGAATGGCACCCACAAAAAAGCAGGAATAGCAATGCTAATCTCTGATAAAATAAACGTGAGGGAGGTGTGAAGAAATTAGGAAACATCCAGTGGGGACCTGAACGTATGTGGTAATAGTGGGCATAGATCAACAGTGATTAGTAAAACACGATAGATGAGATTGATCATAGAAAACACAATGTAAAGGAAGAATGTGTACAAATTTTACATGCAAACCAATTTAAAAAAAATTCTTAAAAAATTTGAATACCTCCAGTCAAGGCTGCATATACTCATGAGATCTGTCAGGATGTTTGCAATTTCAGTTTTATCGTTCATTGTCATGTTACCTAAAGGATCATGATGTGTTAATAGTAAAGAATCTCAGTGTTTTAATATTACAAACTTCTTATGAGAAGCATTTGAGCCACTGATTATGTTCTTCTTGGGAATCTAGGTTTAAATAAGTAGCAAGAAGGTAGGTTTACTTGTGACTAAAGTGAAGAAGGTCTGGTGGAGTAGTTAGTAGGGAGATACACAGCACACCCAAAGGCAGCACTTTCTGGTGGTTCGAATCCAGCAGTTACTTCACTGGAGAAAAGCGTGCAGTCTCCTTCCACGCGATTCTTGGCCTTGAAAAAACCCCCAGCAGGGTCAACTAAGAGGCAGTTATGAAAAACAGAAACTATAGAGAAAAAGTCCATAACAGATAATGTTATTAGTCGACTGAGCTGGCTCTGATCTATAAGGACCCTACATGCAACAAAGCAATTCTCTTCCATATCTTGTGCCACCCTCACTCTCTACTTAAGTCTATTGGATATTGTTGCAGTCTAGTATCAAGCCACCTCATTGACTTGACTTGCTTTTTTGTTGATCTTCTATTTTTCCAACATCATGTCCTCCAGGGCTTGGCTCAAAATATATGAGGCAAATCATACCATCCTTATTTGAAGGAGCATTGTGGCTTCGCTTTTTCCAAGGGAAGTTTATATTACTTCAGTTCAACTTTGTTAATTTGGTGTGGTTTGGTTTTTCGAACATGGCCTTAATTGTCATCTACACATCACCTTAGTTCTCAAAGTGACATCATTGCTCCTCATTAATTTGGAGAGGTATCTGACTGCAGACTTTCCTAGTGCAGTGCATTGCCCCATCTCCTGACTTAGTACCAACGTTTTTGATTGTGGGTCTAAATAAAATTAAGTTGTTGACAGTTTCAAACTTTTTTCCACCCACCTTGGTATTTTCTGTCAGCCCAGTGGTAAGAATTTTTGTTTTCTTGACGTTGAGAGGCAATTCCTATTGAAAAGGATAGTCTTTGATCTTCTGCAGCAAGAATTTCAAGTCCTTCTCACTTTCAGCAAGCAAGGTTGTGTCATCTGCATCACATAGGCTTTTGCTGACTCTTCCTCTCCTCCTGATGCCACAGTGATCTCTTGTTTTAAGTATACGTTTCACGTAAGGACAATTAAGTGTCTGGGATTCCCATTCTTCCCTTTGCTATGTATAGTTGTTTATGATCCACACTGTCAAATATCTTTGTATAGTTAATCAAGCGCATAGACATTCTTCTTATACTCTGTTTTCAGCCAGGATTCATTTGACATTAGCAATGGCATGCCTGGTGGTATGACCTCTTCTAATTCCATCGTGGCCTGCTTTATTTTTCTATGTACTGTTGTAGTAATATTTCAAAGATCTTCAGCAATATTTTGATTGTGCGTAGTATTAATGATATTGTTTGATAATTCCTGTGTTCTTTTGGATCACCTCTTTCTTGGGAATGGAAACAAATAATAAGTATCTCTTCCAGTCAACTGGCCAGGCAGCTGTCTTATACATTTTTTGGCTGGATTAAATAATTTCTGATAAATAAACAGGTGAAGAATATAGTTTCAGTAAAATATCCACACATGAAATAAGAATAAGTTTGTGAAATTATGATTGTAAATTATGTTTGTGAATGTTTAGAGGATTCAGTGGAGTAACGGGTTACTTGGCCGTAATAGGAAAATCTGTAGAACGCGAGCGAGGAGAATGCCCACCAAGCCTCTCAACACTCTGCTTCCATTTTCCTTTGTAAGGTAGAGGTGATAATTACTTCAATTTTCAGATATTTTGGGAAAGAATCTATAAACTGGCTAAAGGACTTTAAATCAGTTCGTTTTCTAAAAATCTTACAGAGTTTAAGTTTTCAAACACTGTTTAAATGTAAGCCTTGGTTTTTTAATTTTGGTGGAGGTTGAGGAAGCAGCAGAATGCTCTCGGATGGTCTGGTGAGAGTCAGTGGGAATGCTTGATTATGATGGAATGTGGAGTGAAGGAGTTCATGGCGTTTAAGCCATGAGACCTCTGGCCTGTGGCCCTAGAGCCAAGTCTTGTTATATTTTGGAGGAACGTACTTCTAACTTGTTCAGCACTCTTACGTCAGTTTGCTGTTCTAAGGTAACCTGGGGTTGCTGTGATGCTGAATGCTGTGCCATTTGGGTGTCAGATGCCATCATGGTCGTCCATGGTGGACAGTGTTTGGTGGAGCTCCCAGTTTAAGACAGGTTTGAAAGCAGGAGTGGCATCCACTTCCTAAACCACACGCCTATGGAAACTCTTTGAACTTGGAGAGACTGTGATAAGTATAGAAAGACTTCAAGTCTTTTTTTTGTTCATAGGGTAACTCTGAGTTGCCATTGGCTCAACAACAGTCAAAAGCAACAACACAATCTTTAAGTCACCATTTTTTGTACCAGTTCAACACATTATGTGCCTCTGGTATGTGTCATAGTGTTTCCAAATCTCGTTTATTCACTAAATACTCCAAATTGTGTGGATACTAGAAACAATTAATTACCTGTGTTTCACCACACATCTGACTTTACGACTCCGTTTTAATGCTGTAGAACGCTCTGTGTGGTCTGAGTGTGCTGATTAGTGAAGGGTGTAACTGAAAAGCAAACCTACAACCCACCAGGTTACTCTTCCTAGTCAACTTCCTTTAAGCAGCAAGTTTAAAAGTCTAGCACCCCACCTGAATGAAGCCTGATGCTTCGGCTTGGCACCAATGCAAGGGGTTCTGAAATGGAGTGCAGTAGGACCCTGTGAGCAACCGAAGAGTGGAGTGTGAGCTGTGGGCTGCCCCAGGTGCTCCTGCCAACAGAATGGCTGTCCCTGTAACAAAATTATCTCTGTAGTTAGCTAGAAAAATAACTTTTGTGTGTATGTCAAATGTGATAATGGTTACCCATTGGTGGACAACGTTTGGTGGAGCTCCCTGATTAAAAGAAGCTTAGAAGCACGAGTGGCATTGACTTCCAAAATAGCATGCCTCTGAAAATCCTATGAACCTGGAGAAAGGATGAAAGTTTTACAAGTGTTCAGGTATTTCATTCATAGGGTCGCTATGAGTCACTTACGACTCAATGGCACTTAACTACAAGTGCAACTAGTGGACACCACACATGTTTAATTAAAGGAATATATTTAACAATTTCTGATTGACCCAAAACTGGCTGTAGGGTGGGAATTAAGGAAGCTGGAGTTACTAAGCAAGTTGGGTAAATTTTAGACTGATTACCATAGAAGTTGTTTGCTTTCCTGAACTCCTTCAAAAATTGTGGATCATGTTTCTATTTTTGTATACTCTAGACATTGCTCATTTGAATATTCAGTCTCTCTTCTTCAAGTTTTAATTGTCTCATAAGTGGCATACATTTCCTAAACAGCATGCCTCTGGAAACTCTATGAACTTTAATAAATGATGATAGTTATAGAAAGACTTCAGGCCTTTTGTTCATAGGGTTAATACAAGTCGTGCTTAACTCAATGGCAATCATCAACAACAACAACAACAACAACAACAACAACAACAACAATATATTTTCAGTCATTGAATTTACAAGTAATTATATAAAACTGAAGTATATAAAACTATAATAGACAGCATCGACTTGAAAAATATATTTTAAAATTCCAAATAAAGCAAATGTTAGCCACTCTCTATATATTATGAATAATGGTGTAAGAGTGCGAGGTGATTTTTCTGTATTAAAATAATCAACATGTTTTAGCACATTGAAAGAGGAGAAAAAACAATTGACTCTTATAAAAGATTTAGTGAATATTTATGATAAAATTTATTATCATTTCTGATAAAAGCTCTTAGCAAACAATGAATAGAAAAAAGTTATTTGGGGAAAAAAAGCTTTCTTATCCTGATAGAGAACATCTATAAAATCCCCAAAGTAAACATACTTATGATCAATACTGAAATATTAGAGCAGTACCTTTACAGTTTAAATAAGATAAGGATTCTCACTACAATAGATTCCATTCCTCGTTGTCCTGGAAGTCGCAGATAGCTTTCTAAGACAAAAGCAGAGCAAACCAAACAATAAAAATGACATTTGTAAGAATGGGAAGACTCTTTGCCATCTTCCCTGTTTCCATGAAGTTGCAACCTGAAGGTTGAGCTGTGTGCATTCAGTAGGTATCGCTCTACCCTGGGCACGGAAGGCGCCAGCACTCACCTGACGGTGTGCCAGTTTCTTAATACAAACTGTGAGTCAGCACTCCTTTCCAAAAGGAATCCATGGCAGATGAATTAAACTGTCCTCTACAGAAGAAAGCACAAAATGGGCCCATCAGAAGAAATTAAAAGAAAAGAACCTACTGAGCACTCAATTCCACAGGGTTCTCATGGAGGCATCTCTCGCTGATACAATGGCCAAGAGGAATCAAAGCTCTGAAGTTAAAAAGGCTCAGTGAGAACAGGCTCTCAGGGCTGCAAGGAAGCTAAAAAGGCTAAACAAGCACCTAAAAAGACTGCAATGGCTGCCACTGAGGCTCACATGGTAGCAGTGCCTGAACAAAAAACAGTGAAGCCTGTGATAGCTTCTGCTCCCCAACTTGATGGAAAACACTTACTTGGTAGATGACACTTAAATAAAAAATCAATTATTTTAAAAAGAATGGCAAAGAATAACCAAGAATAGCCAAGAGTTAGATTTTTTTTTAAAATTACATAAAGATGTAGATTAAAAGATCAAGATCTAAAATATAAATTATATTTCCATGCTTATAAAGAAAATGCTAGTAAATATAGCAAAGAAATAAAATTTGGAACCACACATGTAATAAATGAGTGAGTATGCACAATGCAAAACACTTAAACCATTGGAGAGAAATTACATAATCATATGGAAGTATAGTAAAGAAAGTCAAAGTAAATGAACAGATGTATTTCCTTCATGATTAGGGACAATTAGCATTTTAATAGTGTAATATCTCATGATCCATAGATTAAATTTTATGTAATTTTATTTCTGAAGTTCTTAATAGAGTCTGATAAACTTTTTCTAAAATTTATATGATGGAAGAAAGTGCCAAATAGTACCTGTGAATCTCTGACATAAATTAGCAAATGACATTCACTAGAGAGCTTAGACACAAATTGATGCAAATATGGTATTTTAGAAATTGGCCATAACAGAATAGGAAATAGGGGACACACAACTATTCTATG
Organism: Elephantulus edwardii; assembly: GCF_000299155.1. Taxonomy (NCBI): domain Eukaryota; kingdom Metazoa; phylum Chordata; class Mammalia; order Macroscelidea; family Macroscelididae; genus Elephantulus; species Elephantulus edwardii. The sequence continues at coordinate 2,380,179 of NW_006400015.1, forward strand.
TAGGTGTACATTTTTGTTTTAAAAATATCCTTAGGCCATGCCACAAACAAAACAATTCCAACAAATTAATTTAAAAGATAATTATTTATGGTGAGTTCTGGTGGCCTAGTGGCAAGAAGCTGCACTGCAATCCCAGAGAGTGAGCAGTTTGAATCCACCAGATGCTCTGCTGGAGAAGGAGGGACAATCTCCTCCTTTACCAGTCAGATCCGATTTGACAGTACCCACTCAAAAAATAATAAAAATTAAAAAGATAATTACAAGATATAGAAAATGATCATATAATTCAAGATAGAATATAGGCTCTCAAATCAGATTCCATTTAAAGAATCCAGTTCATAGTTCATAGTGGTTCTGCGGGTAGAACTGCCCCATAGTTTCCAAGGCAGGGATCTTCACGGGAGCACCTGCCTAAACATGGAGTAGCTGGCAGGTTTGACCTACCTGTGCTCCCATATACCTAACAGGGCAAAGTCATAAAGCAAAAGAAAAAGACTCAGTAGACACATTTCCTTAATAAAACTCAAAAGTCCCTCCCCTCAGAATTGGTTTCTACTGTGAGTCTTTCCCTTCTCGACAGCACCTAACAGCAACAACATGCACATATAAGGGAGTCTGGTGGCACTGTGAGTTATGCTATAAAATAAAGGCCTTTCTAGCCATTCAAATCCATTAGGAGCTCAATAGGAGAAAGACAGGCAATCTTACGTCGTGTGATTTACAGTCTAAAAATCCAACTGAAGGTGAGCTATGCACCATTTACAACCTGACTGCTGTGGGTTTGAGTGGACACACATATCAAAGAGTGATGTGGGGTTTATCATGTACTTCTAACCAAGAGGCCAGGTAGGCAAGAAGATTTCATTAATAAGAATTAGCTAATGTTACTGGGATGAGATGGTTTCTTATTGTGGTTTTGATTTGCATCTCTCTTACTTCCAGTGATTTGGAGCACTTCTTCATATGTCTGTTGGCCATCTGAATATTTTCCTCTGTGAAAAGTCTTTTCATGTCTTATGCCTATTTTGTAATTGGGTTATAAGCCTTTTTCTTGTGGAGGCCAAGAATATTCTGTAAACTTTTACTATGAGGCCCTTTTCTCAGATGGTATTGCCAAGTGTTTGTTCCTAGTCAGTAGGTTTTATTTGTACCCTGTTGGGAAAAAGTTTTTCATGAGCACAGAGATAGCATCTCACCCCAGCAAGAGTGGCAAAGTTTAACAGGACAGCAAGCACTAAATGTTGCAGAGGTTATGGAGAGATAGAAACTCTCACACACTGTTGGTGGAATTGTGAAATGGACAACCACTCTGGAAGGCAGTTTAATGATTCCTCAAAAAGGTGAGCATAGACATTTCATAGATTGTAGCTATTCTACTGTTTGGAATATACCTTGAGAAAATTAGAACTGAGATACAAACGGAGACTTATACAACAGTGTCCATAGCAGTGTTAATTACCATCACAAGGCCATGGAAACAGCTCAAATGTCCACCCACAGCCAAATGGATTGAGAAACAGGAGAATGTGATGCAAAACACAAGAGCAATGATTCCAAAAATTAACATAACCTGAGAGAGACTGGAGAGCATTATGGTGAATGAACTAACTCAGTCCCATAAGGACAAATACTATATAATACTATTGTTGTAGAAATAGAAGGATAACTAGTAACTCATGTGGGGGGGAGGGAAGAAAGTGGAAGCAGAGGGGTGAGGATGGGCAGGAATCTGGAAAGACAGGGCAATGTTCCACATATTTCATTGTTGATTAGGAAATGCAAGGTGAATGAAGATAATGTGAAAAACAATGTGTATGAACTTTGTAAGCAAACCAGCATAAAATAAAAATGTATTTAATAATAAAAAAGAATTAGCTGATTGGAAAAATTATTAGTGATAGAAATGACTTGGAGATTAATTACTTAATAGAATTTTATATGGTGGTTATGTGCTGTCTAGTTGCCTGCTACCCATAATAACCCTATGTACAACAACTCTGAAGCCTGACCTGTCCTGAGCCAGTTTCATGGATTCTGACGCACCCACCCTCATCGCCCCAGTTACTTTATCAATCCATCTTGTCTAGGGTCTTCTTATCCTGCATAGTCCCTCCACCCTTCGGAGCATGATATCTTTCTCCATGGACAGGTCGGTCTTGGCTATGTGCCCAAAGTATGTGAGCCAGAACTTCAAAATCCTAGCTTCCAAGGAGAAACTTGGTTTCACTCTCTGCAAGACAGACAGATTTGTTTTCTTGGTGGTCCATGGTATGTTCAAGAATCTTCTCCAGCACCACAACTCAAAGGCTCTGATTCTTCTTCGGTCATTCTTAGTCATTGTCCAGCTCTCTGATGCATAGCAAGTAATTGTCGTGACATGACCTGGACTAGGTACATCTTAGTCTCTAGATAGAGTGCTTCTCAGCACTCTGGAGAGGTCTCTGACAGCAGATTTTCCCAGTGCAATTTGTCTTTTTATTTCCTGACTGCTGGTATCAAGAGCTGATTGTGGAGCTGAGCAATCTATAAGTGTTAATAATACCTCAAGCTGGGTATGTTCTTTCCTAATATTCCCTGACTTACTATATATTTAAGATAAATCATTTGAAAGTTCAAGATTAATTTTTAGGTTTTTTTTAGAAGATCACTCTTCGTGTATGTGTGTGTTTTGAATGGATTATTTCCTGGATGAAGTTTGGTGCAATGAAATCATTCCCCTGATATGATTTGGAGACTCAACCAAAGGTGAGGCAGAGTTTCATTGGAAGTGTGACTTCATGAAATACATAGAGAAGTCTGGAGGAGCTGGCTTTTCCCATCAATCTCAGTCTTGCACTTGACTGTTCATTTACTCACCTCCTGCCTCACCTGTTATCAATGCATCCGTCAGTCTCCATAGCTGTATATCACAGGCCTGCGACTTGTTCTTCTCTATGCACCTGTGGATTCCTTCTTTTCAGTTAATCTGTGTCTGTGCCCATTACATAAATTTTACTTCTAGAGAATTCAATCTGGGACACACAGGCAAGTGACATACATTCTGAGTTCATTATTTTAAGAAGCATATTTATTTGACTCATATAATATTATCTGATTCAAAGTGGCATACTAGCTAGTCCATCGTATCTCACTAATACCTAGTATGTTGATTTTCTTGCATTCCATTTCATTTTTAACATTATCCAGTTTTCCAACATCCAGGTATCCATTCCATGTATCAATTGTCAAATGATTTTTTGTTTATTTATTTCCTTCATTTCAACTAACTTCCAATATAAGTTCTACCACTATACTACTATAACTATCCTCTTTGTTTAGTGTTTATGGGGTTTCCAAAAGCCTTTTAGGAAATGGAAGACCCATCCTGCTTCCTAGTCTGTCTTAATCAGGGAGCTCCACCAAAACTCATTCATGATGGGAAAACCTTTTGGAGTTTCATAAACCAGTGGCAAAGATTTCAGTATCACAACAACCCCAAGTAATCACAGTACAGCAAACTAACAGACAAGTGCTGCACCACTTAGAAGACATTTTTTCTAAACACCATCAATAGCAGGCCCAAGAGCCACAGGCCCACGGGTCCAACTGATCCTATTTGCCCACACAAAGACTCCCCACCCAAGTTGATTGTAATTGAGATCAGATACAGTTAATCAGCTTTCATTTGATTACTAACACAATTTAGAAATGTCCAAATGGCCCACCCCAGCTTTCAAGTAAATCACAAACACGTATCCATCAGGATTCAACTTAAACAAGCTAAAGGCTCACTCACAGGTAGGACCAGGCCAATTTTTAAATACAAAAGCCTGCCCATGTTCAGGGAATTAAAAATAGAAGAGGAATAGTGTTGCATTCATGCTAAAAAAGTTAATTTCAAGTTCTATCCTGGCATATAATGTTGTGATAGGATAATATCCATTTGCACACAAGGAAGACCCGTGTTAACACGACTACTATTCAAGTATACGCTCCTACATCTAGTGCCAAAGAGAAAGAAATTGAGAATTTTTACCAAATTGTGCAGTCTGAAATTGACTGAACATGCTATCCGGATGCACTAATGAGAATTGGTGATTGGAATGCAAAAGTAGGAAATAATAAAGAAGGAACAGTATTTGGAAAATCTGGGCTTGGTCGTAGAAATGAAGCTGGAAATAGAATGATTGAATTTTGAATTTACATTGATTTATTCATTGCAAATACTTTTTCTAAAAGAGATAAAGACAACTTGACACGTGGATTTCACCTAAAGGGTTGCAGTGGAATCAGATTTACTACATTTGTGGAATAAATCATTTGAGAAGCTCAATATCAGCAGTCAAAACTAGGCCAGGGATAGACTGTGGGTCTGATCATCAATTACTCAGATGCAAGTTTAAATTGAGGCCAAAGAAAATTAAGTCCAAAGAAACCAAGATAGGTCTTGAATCCATTCCATTGAAATTTCGTGATCATGTTAAGAATAGGTTTGAGGCATTGAATACCCATGACTGAAGACCACATGAAGTGTGGGATGATATCAAGGATATCATCAATGAGGAAAGCAAAAGGCCATTACAAAAACAGAGGAGAAAGAAAAAACCGAAATGGATGTCAGAAGAAACTCCAAAGATTACACTGATATGTCAAGAAGCCAAATCTAAAGGAAAACATTTCTAAGTGAAAGACCTGAACAGACAGTTTCAGAGGGCAGCTTGAAGGACAAAGCAAAATATTATAATGGACTGTGCAGAAAGCTAGAATTGGAGAATAAAAGGGGGGAAAAAACAAAACACAAAACCCTCATGCTGTATTTCTTAAGCTGAAAGAACTGACAAATAAATTTAAGCCTCGTGTTGAAATGTTGAAAGATGGTATTGGCAGTATGTTGAATGATCCAGAAATCATCAAAAGAAGATGGAGAGAATACACAGAGTCCCTGTGCCAGAAAGAATTGATTGACACTGAAAAATTTCTGGAAGTACTGTATGAACGGGAGCCAATGGTATTGAAAGAATAAGTGGAAGCTGCATTGAAGGCATTGGCAAAAAATAAGGCCCCAGTAATCAATGGGATACCAATTGACTTGTTTCAATTGACAGATGCAGCCTTTGATGTGCTCACCAGTCTATGCCAGGAAATTTGGAGGATGGCTGTCTGACCAACGAATTGGAGGAAGGTCCATATTTGTTCCTATTCCCAAGAGGGGTGATCCAAATGAATGTGAAAATTATTGAACAATATCATTGAAATCCCATGCAAGCGAAATATTGCTGAGTGAGAATCATTCAAAAGTGGCTGCTGGAACAGTTCACAGATTCAAAATTGCCAGAAATTCAAGCAGGATTTAGAAGAGACCATGGCACCAGGGACGTCATTGCTTATGTCAGATGGATCCTGGCTGAAAGTAAGGAATACCAGAAGAATGTCTGTTTGTGCTTTATTGGCTATGCAAAGGCATTTAACTGTGTGGATCATGACAAGTTGTGGCTGACATTGAGAAGAATGGGAATTCCAGAGCCCTTGAATGTGCTCATGAGGAACTTATACCTGGATCAAGAGCACTGCATGGTTTAGAATTGGGCAGGGAGTACGTCAGGGATGCATTCTATCTCCATACTGTTCAGTTTATATGCTGAGCAAATTATCTGAGAAGCTGGACTCTATGAAGAGGAATGTGACATCAGGATTGGAGGGAGACTCATCAATAACCTGCATTATGCAGATGACACAGCCTTACTTGCTGAAAGTGAGGAAGATTTGAAGCACATGTTGCAGAAGATCAAGGAATTCAGCCTTCAGTAAGGATTGTGTCTCAATATCAACAAAACAAAGATTCTTACCACTGGACTGATGGGCAGTGTCATGATGGATGGAGAGGAGATTAAAACTGTCAACAGTTCCATCTTGCTTGGACCCACAATTAACACCCTTGGCACAGTCAGGAAATAAGGAGACGCACTGCACTGGGAAAATTGGCAGTTAGGGACCCTTTCAAATTATTGAGGAGTAGTGATGTCAGTTTGAAGACTAGGGTGCATCTGATTCAAGCCATGGTCTTTCTGATTACTTGCTATGCATCCGAGACCTGGACAATGAATAAGGATGACAGAAAAAGAACTTATGCCTTTGAGTTGCGGTGTTGAAGACGAACACGGAACATCCCATGGACGGCCAGGAAACCGAATAGATATTTCTTGGAGATGATGTAGCCAGAGTGCTCTTTGGAGGCAAGAATGATGAGGCTTCTTGCTAGGAGGTACTATTCCTTGAAGAGGGACATGATGGTGGGAAGGATGGAGGGTCAGCAAAGGAGAAGAAGACCCTCAACCAAGTGAATTGACATGGCGACTGCTTCAGTGGGCTCTTGTGTGTCAGCAAGTGTGAGGATGGCACAGAATAGGACTGGGTTCATATCTTTTGTTCTTAAGTTCACTATGAATCATACTCAACTCCATGGTACCTAACAACAACAACAACAACAACATTTAGTTGGCACTCATTTAAACATGATAATCTGACTAGATGAATAATTATACATTTAGGGTATGGGATTGTTCCCCCCTTTGTACCTTGGGTCTCCCTCCTATGTCAATGGTTTATCACGTTTACTTCATTTCTAGGTCTTTCTCCAGTGCTGTTGGCAATTCACTATTTCATGGAAGATATCTAAGATCATTTAAAAAAAAAAAATCCTAGTGAAGTTTTGCTGAGTTTATTTGCTTGTTGGTTTATCTGACGTTATTCTCAAATGCTTGTCAGCCTTTAAATTTAGCATTGAATGTGTTCACACAGAGAGAGGAGGACACTTACACACGTCTATGGGAGTTGCTTGGTAAGACAACAGTGTATGTGCCTGCCTGTTGGTTGGAACCTTCCCAGACGAGCTTCGGAAGACAGGCCTGGCGATCATGCTCTGAAAGCTCCCTCTTACCAGCCCACTGACGCGGTCCTGCTCTGCAAACACAGTGTAGACACCACTTAGAACTGACTTCACGGAAGCAACAACAAACACAAGTGCACATACAGGTGTGTCTGTATCCATTCCACAACAGCTCGGCTTTATACATGTTCAGTTCCTGTACTCATTTTAAAAAAATTCGTTTTTATTCTTCCACTGTGTTTGAGTAAACAAGGGTCATCACGTGCCCTAGCCTCAGAATCCACTGCTGGCTGACCCTTAGGGGTTTTCAGAGACTGTAAATCGCACAGAAGAAATTGCCCATCTTACTGTGGTGTGTGTTTGAACCATCTGCCTTCGGGTAGTCAGCACATCTCCTTACCCACCCACTAGTCAGCCAACACGCTCTTCCCATAGCGAAGTTCCATGTTCACAGCCGCACTGTATGAGATGAAATCTTTCAACTTAAATAATAAAATCATCCTCATACAAATACCTCTTAACAACTTGATACATAAACTAGCTTTGGGTAGTATCAATGAAAAGCAAAATAATTTTTTTTTACTTTTTATTGGGGATGGATATTTGTATTATTTCCTATTCGTGTGTAGTAGATTCTACAACTGATATATTTAATAGTCATGATATGTATGTAAAAGGCTTATATATTTTGATTTATAATGACATCATAGTAAATACAGATGTTCATCTTACTAATGTTTTTATTTTTTTTATATGTTTTTATTTTAAATTGACTTTCATGAAAGTTTACAGACTTTGAATTTCCATTCATTCATTGTTGCACTTTTCTCCCTGCCCATCCTACCCACTCCCAATTTGCTTTTCTTTTTGAAAAGTAAAAGAAAAAATCTTTCATTGTTATTCAATCCCTCCCCCCAAGTCCACTCTACTATGCTACCTTCATTCTGGACTCCTGTCATGACAATAATATCTAACCATGTCAGTCCTCTTATATAACAGTGGCATTATGCCACATATTTGTCTTTTTGTGACTGGGATGTTTCACTCTGCTCCTTGTCATGGAGTAGATGGAGTGACCCTGCCTTGGGTTTCTGTGACTTAAACCATAAGGGGAGAAGTTTCCCGTGGATTTCCTGCTAAGCGGCTGATGGCTTCAAGCTGCCAGCGAGCTGTGAGGCCTTGGTTAACAGCACAGCCCATGCACCGGGCTGCCAGGATTCCCTGTTTCTCATGAAAGTTTGTATTCTCTTCATCACTGTAGCTATTAACGGCAAATTTGCCAGACAGCAGTGAGGCACCCGGCAGGTTTGAGGATCCGGTAAGCCATGGTTTATTGCTTTCATTGGATTTGTTAGTTGAAGGGGATTTGACAATATGTACAAAAATCCCTTGCAGGTTTCAGAATCATATAACACAAATGAAGATAAATTAAGGTCATAGTTGAAAAGCTACCTGGGTTTTGACGCTAGAATTGGAAAATACATATCTTAAAAACTGAGTATTTTAGCTTAAGACTGGCATCCTTCTTACCTGTTATAAAACTTAATTTTTTTATGAACTTATTATATTAGATTCAGTAAAAAATTCCATTTCCACTTTAAGGTGTAATTTAATTATTAACCAGTTTATTTCTTGTCTCCTTGATGAATCATTTGAGAACAAACAGCCAGGGTTTTCTTGTTAGATTTGTTCTTACAGTTTCAGAAGGGCGACTGAAATTCCAATTTCAAATCTTGCTTTTATTTTCAGTGCCACCTTCAATCTCTGAGCAATCCACTTGACCTTTCTTTTCAATCAGTAACAGTGGTAGAACTAATGACTTTCTCCTAAGATAATGAGCATAAGAGAACAAATAATTTTTTTTTGTTGCAAAGGTTGGACTTATTAAAAATGCTCTGTAAAAGAGATTTTTTATTAATATTATATAATATTCTTGTGTACAAGGCAGTATAGACATGACATTTGTCTTTTCTTTCTGAGAACTACTAAATGAACTTAAATAGATTTATTATACTCTCTTGATTTAGCAGATAATCACATTATGTTTTAAAAAAGATTATTTTTTTAGAATTAACTATTTTATAATAGTTTTCCCCTTTTTAATTCCATGACATTTTCCTGATACTTGGGGGTTATAATTGTGTGGCGAAGTTGGCTTGGTGGTGGTCAGATCTGACCTCTGCTAACTCCACAGTGGAAAGAAGACACATTCACAGCATCAACAGCATAGAAGCAATTCCCATGGGGTCAGATATCCCCCCCCCACTTCTACCCATCTAACACTAAATGTACCTCCCTGAGCTCCTAATGCTCTCTCTGCCAGCAGACAAGCTAGTGCATTGCAATGGCCACACAGAACTCATAGCCAATATCTAACAATTGTTGTTGCTATTGTTGTTATGTGCTATCGATTCGCCTGCGACTCATAGTGACTCTATGTACAACAGTCCTAAGCCCTACGCTAATCTGTGCCAATGTTATTGTCTCTAACGCACCTACCCCCATTAAGGCAGTCACTGAATCAGTATATCTCATTGAGGGTCTTTCTGTCCTGCTCTGTTTCTCCACCCTTCCAAGCATAACGTCCATCTCTAAGGACTGATCCTGCCTTGCAAAATGTCCAAAGTATGTCAGGCGAAGCTTCAGAATCCTTGCCTCCAAGGAGCAGCGTGGTGTCACACTCTCTCGGATGAACCTGTTTGTTCTAGCATTCCATGGTATATTCAATACTCTTCTCCAGAATCACAGCTCAAAGGCATCAATTCTCCTTCTATCATGCTCAGTCATTGTTGTTCAGCTTTCTGATGCATAGCAAGTGATTGCAAAGACTGTAGCCTGGATCAGGCACACCTTAGTCTCCAGACTAACATCATTGCTCTTCAGTATTTTGGAGAGGTCTCTGACAGCAGACTTTTCCAATGCAATTTGTATTTCAATTTCCTGGCTGCTGGGATCAAGAATGTTGATTGCGGAGCTGAACAAACTAAAGCTGTTAACAATCTCAGTCTCTTCACCATCCATCATGATGCTGGTGCCATTTGGCTGAGGGGGTAAGAAGCCTTGCTTTTTTTATGTTGAGCTTCAACCCATATTGGAGGCTGCACCTCCCCCACCCCTAGACTTCCAGTAAACTGGAGCAAAGTCCCTTTCCTTCACTCTGAATCTATGGAGCAGCAATCCTACTTCTTTTCACACCAGGCTCTGATTCACCGATAATACGGTTGCTGATCTTGTTCAGGTCCCGGTCTGACTGGATCTGGAATCTCTGGTCCAAACAGATTGGCACAGGACTTTGCTCCTCCTTGCTGGTGAAGTGATACTTCTTTTATGCTTTTAAATCTGCTCAATTTGTGCCTGTCAGGATAAAAGACTGAAAATTTCTGTATTAGTAGTGTATATAGCTTGTTTATACTTTCTCACTTAAATGGTGTTATTCACCTCCTTTACACAGTCAATGCCAAAGTCTAGGAAAATAATCCTGAACAACTAATCTAGAACATCAAACTGAATTAGGTCCAGCTAAAACCCTAAAGTCATGAGCAGTTCTGTTGGAGAAAGATGGGCAATCTCCTCCTGTGCAATTTACTGTCTCTGACTCTTTGGAGGGTCAGCTATGGGTCAGTTCTGACTGGACAGCACACAGAAACAACAACATACTTAAATATATAGTAACATTGTTGTTACTAATGGTCTGTCAAATTGACTGAGACTCAGAGCGCCCCTATGCACCACAGCTGTAAACCCTGCCCTACCCTGAGTCAGGCGTGCTGTTTCTGACACTCCTACGTCCATTATCCCAGTTACTGTGCAATTCATCTCATCCTGGGTCTTCATCTCTTGCACTGTCCCTCCACCCTTTCAAGATGACATGCTTCTCCAAGAACTGGTTCCTCCTGGCCACATGTCCAATGTATGTTAGATGTAGCTTGAAAATTCTTGCCTCCAAGTAGCAACCTGCTTTCACCCTCTCCAGGACAGACCTGTTGGTTTTCTTGGCAGTCCATGGTATGTTCGATACTCTTCTTCTTCTTCAGCACCACAACTCAAAGACATTGATCATTTATCTGTCACCCTCATTCATTGTCCAGCTTTCTGATGCGTAACAAGTACTTGTGAAGACCGTAGCCTAGATCAGGTGTACCTTAACCTCCTGACTGACATCATTACTTTCTAGCACTTTGGAGAGGTCTCTAACAGCAGAGTTTCCCAATACAATTCAGTTTTTTAATTCTTGACTGCTGGTACCAAGAGAGTTGATTGTGGAGCTGAGCAAGCTAAAATTGTTAACAACTCCAATCTCTTCTCCATCTATCCTGGTGCTACCCATTGTCCCAGTGCTGAGAATCTTTGTCTTCTTGATTTTGATCTTCAATCCATATTGAAGAGTGCATTGGAAATGGACTCTGCTTTGTTATGTTAATGATGCCATAGCAAGGTAGTCTGTATTTCAAGTCAATCACTTTCAAGCCATGAAAAGACAAAACTAAGTACAGAGATAACCAAGAACAGAGGGGTGAAATAGATGTCATGTGGATAGCTATAAGGAATGCCAAAAAGAATAAAGAAGGTGAGACAGATTTCATCCCGGAGCAGAAAGAGTGCTTCCCTCTCTAACTTGTGGCCTGAATTTGGACTTGTAGCCTCCAAATCTCTTGGAAATGTATTACAATTCATGAAAGCCACCCACATGGTTATTTCTGTCATAGCAGCATTAAGAAACCAAGATACTTGAAAATCTCTATTTTCCTTCAAGTAAAAAGTCTCTACTGCCTGATTTTCTCATAACTTTATTCCATTTATGTAATTAACAAATCTTGGAATTATCATGACAAATCTATTGTTGTTGTGTACTGTTGAGTCATAATTGACTCAGAGCTGACCCACCAACAGATTTTCAGTGGCAGTAAATTGCCCAAGAAAAGATTGCCTGTCTTTCTCTTTAATTCTATCATGACACTTAGTAATTTGTTCTTTCTCTTTTAGTTTGGAGTATTCTTTAGCTTCTTAATTCATTTTTCTGTGTTCACATCTCTGCTGCATTTGTTTATATGAAACAAAATGTTTTTAAAATAATTAACATATTTACAAGATAGAATTTTCATGTATGAACACATTAAGATTATGAATATTTTTTCCTTTTAAATATTAGTGATGTTTCTTTTGTTTATACATTCAGTGTGCTATCAAGAACCAAAGATATCTTTAAAAAAATCCTAAATGTTATTTTACCTAATTGCTGTTAAAACTGTAAATGTATAATGTTATTTTCTTCTTATGTATTAAGGAATCATTCTGTAACTTTCTGTGATTTTTGTATTGCCCTGAAGAGTTTATCTTTACTGGTGATAGGAAGAAGTTTTGAAAATAATACAGAAATTCATAATCATAATATTTAGTCTATACAGATATGTGACCTGAAAGATATTTTTGTTCATTATCGGTTTGCTTAAAAATGGAGGAACAATGCCAAATCAACCAGTAGATTACTTTTTCCATAGAAGGGAATAAAAGGAACAGAAATGGTTTTCTTTCTTTAATTTCTATTGCCTTTCCCATCAAAGTTGTATATTGTTCCTCGTATATTAACTCGGTCATATACTACTGACTAATGGAAAATCTTTACAAAATTTTATTTTGTAAGTTTTGGTTTTCTTCAAACTTCAGATCACATTGGAATGTAGCTAATAATTAAAAAGAAATAAAAGGGAAATGAGTCACTGTACCAAAAAGAATTGGCTGACACAGACAGAATCATTTCAAGAATTAGCATATGCTCAAGAACCCATGTTAACAAAAGGAAGAAGTTCCAGTTGCTCTGAAGGAATTTATAAAAAATAAGACCCCAGTAGGCTATGGTATGAAAAGACTGCCAAATACAGTCAGAAATCCACAATAGGGACAGGGTAAAATTGATGAATGGGACCTCCTAAAGCCTAAATCCTTGTGTGCTTTAAAATCATTTTCCAACACAGTGAAAAGAAAATGTATTGACTGGACAAAAACATTTGGCCGTATCATGTCAGACAAAGGTCTCATATCAAAAGTTTACAGAATCCTACAGGGCCTCCACAAGAAAAAGACTGAAAACACAATTGCAAAATGGACAAAAGACATGGAAAGAGTTTTCACAGAGGAAGACATTCAGGTGTCCAACAGACATATGAAGAAATGCTCAAAATCACTGGCAATAAAAGAGATACAAATCAAAACCACGATGAGATATCAGCTCACTCCAGTAGCAGTGGCAAAGTTTAACAGGACAGCAAGTAATAAACATTGGAGAGGATGTGGCAAGAAAGGAATATACCCTAAGAAAATCAGAACTGAGGCACAAATGGGGATTTATACACTAATATTCATAGTAGCTTTATTCACCTTCACAAGAATATGGAAACAGCCCAAATATCGAATGGATTGAGAAATCATGGTACATTTACATGATGGAACACTAAGCAGCATGCAGGAGTAATGATTTTGTAAATCACTTCCTAACTCAGGAGGGACTGGAGAACATTATTAAGTAAACTAACTCAGTCCCATATGTGCAAATACTGTATAAGCCCATTATTGTAGAAATAGAAAGATAACTAGTAAAACACGTTTCAGAAGCCAAGGGGGAAGGGTAGAAGCGGAAAGGTGAAGATGAGCAAGGTGGGTAATCATAGGGTCACACAATTTGATGGGTGGAGAGAAGAGTGGGTAAAGGAAATTGGAAAGATTTGGTGTGAAAAACAATGTATACCTGTATAAAATAAGTTTTTTATTTAAAAAAATTGTTGTAACTTTGAAATGTGTATTTAAAGCAGTTGTAGGATGAAACAGTAGAGAATCTTGAATTAAAAGCATGTTAATTCTCATTCTCTCAGGGTATATTCCAAGCAGTGGAATGGCTGGGCCATATGGAATTTCTATGTTCAGTTTTTGAGGAAACGCCAAACTGCCTTACAGAATGGTTGTACCATTTTACAATCCCACCAACAATGTATGAGTTCCTTTCTCACCACATCTTCTCCAATGTTTGTTACTTGTTTTCCTGTTAAACTTTGCCGCTGCTACTAGAGTGAGATGATATCTCATTTGGTTTTGATTTACATTTTTCTTATTGCCAGTGATTTTGTACACCAAAAGCAGCATTTCTCACCGTCTCAAAAACAGGGAAACAATCCAACCACAATCAAATGGTTTGAGAAATAATGGTACATTCATACAATGGAATACTACACAGTGCACAGGAGCAAAGATTTTGTAAATTATTACCTAACTTGGGAGGGACTGGAGAGCATTATGCTAAGTGAACTAATTCAATCCATAAAGACAAATATTGTATATGACCATTATTCTACAACAAGTTTGGGAATACAAGGGGAGGTGGAGGGTGGAAGCAAAGAGGTGAGGATGGGCAGGGGGTGGTAGGGATTGAAACACAGGTTCACACAATTTAATGGGTGGAGGTGGGAGTGGATTAAGGAAATGGGAAAGATCCAGAGTGAAAAATAATGCATTTGAGCTTTGTAAATAAACCAATATAAAACAAAACAAACACACACACACAAAACCTTACAACACACACACACCCCATGTTAAATGTTAAAAAATAAAAATAAAATAAGGCCTCAGCAATTGATGGAATAACCAGCTGACTAATATCAACACACATGCAGCCCTGAATGAGCTGACCAGGTTGTGTCAAGACATCCGGGGAACAGCTATCTCGCCAACTGAAGTTAATCATATTTACTCCTAGTCCTAAAAAAGGTGATCCAACAGAATATAAAAGTTATCAAACACTATCACTGATACCATGTGAAAGCCAAATGTTGCTGAAGAATTATCCAACAGTGACTAGAACAGAAAATTACTGAAATATAAGCTGAGTTTAAAAGAGGTTGTGGTACAAGGGATATAATTGTCTGATTGGCTGAAAGCAGAGAATACCAGAAACTCTATTTGTGTTTTCTAAACTATGCAGAGACATTTGACTGTGTGAATCACAACAAATTGATGCTAAAATTAAGAAGAATGGTAATCCCAGAACACTTGCTTGTAGTCATGCAAAACCTGTAACTAGACCAAGAAGCTATTGTCTGAACAGAAAAAATGACACAGCATGGTTTAAAATCAGGAAAGGGTGCATCAGGGATGTATCCTTTCTATATATCTTTTCAATCTATATGCTGAACAGATCATTTGAGAGGCTGGACTTTATGAAGAAGAATGTGCCATCATGATTGGAGGAAGACTCATCCACAATCTGTGTTATGTCAATGAGATAATCTTGCTTGCTAAAACTGAGGAAGACTTGAAACATTTGCTGCAGAAGATCGGGAACTGCAGCCTTCAATACGGATTGTCTCTCACCATTAAGAAAACAAAATTCCTCACCACCAGGACAAGAGGCAGCTTCAGGATAGATTGAGAAAAGATTGATGCTGTGAACAATTTCACATTGCTCAGATCCACACTCAACACCTTTGCCACTAGCGGTTAGGAAATCAGAAGATGAATTGCATTAGGGAAACTTGCTATCTGGGATCTCTCCAGAGTGCTAACATACAGCGATGTCAGCCTACAGGCTAAGGTGAACCTGATCCAGGCCCTGGTCTACTGAGCTGTTTATTATGCATCAGACAGCCAGACAGTGACTAAAGATAGCAGAAGAATTGATGCCTTGGATTTGTGGTGCTGGAGAAAAACATTGGTGTTTCAGAGAAGATGCAGTTGGCTCGGGAATAGGACAAAATTCATAGGGTCACTATGACTCTTAGTCAACTCAAGGTCACATAACAATACCACAACAAGATAGAATTGACTAGAATAAAGCAAACAGTAAGTCATTAAGGTCTGCATGAACTCATTCTAAAACATGCGTTAATCTAGGTAACTGAGTGAGGGCAATCTCCAGTATTGGTGTTAGATTCCACAGCGATGTGTTGTATTTCTAATGCAGCTGTTATGTTCTGTAGAGTCTACTCACACTCACAGCAAACCAGCAGATTGGAAGGAAACCTTGCCCTTTCCTGTACCACCCACCAAATCTCTACCTCTTGTGACTGATAATCCCAGTTCATCTTGTTGAGGGTCCTGCTTTCTTTCTCTGACCCTTCACCTTTTGCTGCATCAATATCCTGTGCAAGGACAAACAAGCCAAAGTATGTAAAACATGCACCCTGCGGCACTCCACCCAGAATAGACCTCCTCTCTAGGCAGGCTGTGGGCTAGCCAGTACTTTTCTTCAACACCACAATTCAATCTCAATCTAGTCTACTTGGTACCCTTATTCATTCCAACTTTTAGTTACACTGAAAGAAATGGAAAATATTATAGATTGAATCAGTCGCACTTTACTTTTCCCCCATAGTTATATTTATTTATGTTTTAAATTGTAATTTTAGTGACAGTTTACAAAGAGATTGGTTGTTGTTAATTTATTCATGCACACTTTCCTCACCCCCACCAGCCCTCAGTCATTTCACTTTGTAATGCTTCTCCTGTTCCAGATGGTCACACACATGATGTCTAATCGTCCATTCCTTTCTGATTGCCCTTCCCTCTGCCCAGTCCAGAGCAGTGCTCATGATCTGTCCCCCCCTTTCATCCTACTGTTATAAAAATGGGTTTTTAAATGAATTTTTTCCTTTTTCTCCCTAATTTTATG
>NW_006400015.1:2396929-2445177 GCF_000299155.1 Elephantulus edwardii
ATCATATACCACAACAAGATAAAGGTAAACAATCCAATTGAAAAATGGGCACAAGATATGAACAGACACTTCACCAAAGAAGACAATCAGATAGCCAACAAACACATGAACAAATGTTCAAAATCCCTAGCTCTAAGAGAGATACAAATCAAAACAACTATGAAATATGATCTCACCCCAGTAAGAAGAGTAAAATTCAACAGATCAGCAAACAACAAATGCTGGCGAGGTTGTGGAGAGACTGCAACCCTTATTCACTGTTGGTGGGAGTGTAAAATGGTACAACCACTATGGAAGGCAGTATGGCCCTTTCTCAAAAAGCTGCAAATAGAAATACCATTTGACCAAGCAATTCCACTACTGGGAATATACCACAAAGAAACTATAACAATGGTTTTATGAAGCATTCATCCTTTTATGACAGAGTTGTTTTACTCAGTTAAAGGTAGTGTTTTATTAATTGTTTTTCAGTGCTGAGTAGTACTCCACCGTGTGGATGCACTACAGTTTCTTGATCCGCTCATTTGTTGTTTGGGCACTGGGGTGGCTTCTATCTCTTTGCTATTGTGAATAAGACAACAGTAGGTATGGGTGTGCATATATCTGTTTGTATTTTTGGATATATTCTCTGTAGAGGGGTAGCTGCTTTAAATGGAACTTGTACTTTCAGCTTTTGAAGGAAGCACTAGACTGCCTTCCATGGTGGTTGGACACTTTTACACTCCCACCAGGAGTGCGTGGAGTTCCATTCTGTCTGCATCCTGTATTCCCTGTTTGCTGTCCTGTTGAACTTTGCAATTTTTACTGGAGGTGCTTTTCAGATATATCTCCATAATAGCTCATGATCTTTCGGATTTTGTCATGTATTTGTTGTCCATTGGACTCTCTTCTTCGGTGATTGTTCTTCTCATTTGGTGATTGGGTTGCTTGTAGGATGCATTTCTAAAGTTTATAAAATAATTCAATGCACCAGCAAGTAAAAGACAAACAACCCAATCACCAAATGAGTAGGACTCAACTCAACTTACCAGATATGTTGTTGCCAACTGTTTCTTCCCATTCTGTGGGCTCCTTTTTACTCTATATGTTGGAGAAATTCCTTGAGGCACACAAGAATTTCATTTTTAGATGATCTCCTTCATCTGTTATCATCTTCTAGTGTGGGGTTTTGATCGTATCTGAACGTCTATTAATCATGAAGATTGGGACTTTGAAATTTGTTCTTATTTTTTTTTTTCTTCTCTGATAATCTTTACCCCAGATCTGGAATTCACCTTTAATTGGTTTTTGGTGGTGGGTTTGTTTTTTTTTTGTTTGTTTGTTTTGTTTTGTGTGTGTGTGTGTGTGTTATGAAGTGTGAACCTTACATCAGTTTTCTGTCAATGGATGTCCAATTTTGCCAGCACCATTTATTAAAGAGGCGAGGTTTCCCAGCTTAATTGATTTTATCTCCTTGTCAAAGATAAGCTGACCATAGATAAATGGGTTGCTTTATGAGTTCTATACCATTGATCTATGTGTCTGCTGTTGTACCAGTACTGTGCTATCTCAACTGTTACAACTGTGTAGTGAAGTTTTGAGGTCAGAGGGTATGATACTTTGCTTTTTTTATACAAGGTCGTTTTACTTTCCAGACAAATTGGAAATTGACTTTTATCATTGAATATTTTATTTGGGATTGCATTGAACTTGCAGATTGCTTTTGGCAAAATTGCAATTTTCACGATACTGAGGTTTTTTTATCCTTAAGAGTGGAATTTTCTTTCATTTATCTAGGATTTTTGTTTGTTTATTTCTTATAGCAATGTTTTATAATTTCTTTTATGTAGATTTTTTTCTCTTTCAAGTTATATTTGTTCCGAAGTATTTAATCTTGGTGTTAGCTATTTATAATTAGTATTTTTTTTCTTATTTCCTTTTCTATGTTCTCTTTGTGATCATAGAGAAATCAAACTGCTTTTTGTATGTTGATCTTATATCCTGCTACATTGCTGAACTAGAGTGACCAACAGTTTTCTTGCTTAATATTTAGGTTTTTCTAAGTGTAATGTTATTTCATCTGCATATATAGTTTTGTCTCATCTTTGCCAATCTGGGCCCCTTTCATTCCCTCTCTTCTACTATTGTTCTCAATAGAACTTTCAACACCATGTTGAGTAGAAGTGGTGATAGTGGGCATCAATGTCTGGTCCCTGTTCTCAGGGGAATTCCTTAAATCTCTTTCCATTGAATATTGTGTTAACTTTGTTAGATTATATACTTTTAATTACATTGAGGAAATACCCCTTTGCTCCTATTGTGTGATGGCAGGGAGATATGTATTTTAAATTATTAAAATTAAATGATGAAGGGAGATAGATATTTCAAATTATATTAGCACTTTGAATTTTGCATTTGTGTAATGCTTGAACAGATACTTTACCAAAGGCTTTAAGAAGAATGGGAGATCACTAGGCAAAGATCTCAAATAGGTAAGGTAAAGTTTTCAAAAAATAATTTTTATCAATAAAAATAATCCATACTGTGGAATAAGGAGTGGAAGCAGGTGTTGCAGGAGAACATATGTTGGCATAGTGATATACAGTGATAGTTTGAAATTTTGAATACGAGCAGGGGGTGGACTGAGAGCAGAGAAAAAGGGATGAATGAATATAGAGTAAACTTGTTATCATTTGTAGAGTTACCATAGTTCACTGAGGCTTACTAACGGTCATGCGGTACGTGCAAGAGGACTTGGCTGAACCCCTTGAAAGCAGGTGAAGAATGCCAAGATGGATGGGACTGAAAGCAGTCCCGGACTTCCTGACACAATTACCACCATGAAGGGGACTTGGAGAAGTTTCAATTTAAACACGAAAAGTTTTTAGTGCTCTCGATAACCTTATGAGTACAGGCAAACCCTTCTATGAGTACAAGGATGTTCACTTGGAAACTATTCAAACTTATCTATGTTCCATGTGTGCAGCTATGCTTAAACATTTACCCACCTTAGGAAATCATGCTTTGCTCTATGCCTTAATTTTCTGCTAATAAAAGCAAGGTCTTTGCAAATCTTAAGGGTCATTTTCCTGAGTGAGCTCTTGGCCCTCTGGAACAATTACATTTCACTTTACTAGTCTTCCTTCAGCTCTTCTCACGAGAAACATCATGTCTTTGGGTATTTACATGATTAGATTTGACTAAATATAGACTTTGGTTCTTAGGTGCCCAAACTGGGAGATAGAATAAATAGCACGGTGAGAAAATAAAATAGTCAGAAGCAAAATGTTGGTTTCTTAAGCTAAGGTAAAATTATTAAAATATAAAGGAGTGAACATATTCAAAACATATTTAATAAATTGGGAAATCTAAATGCATCTTAAAGTTTCTTTTAAGAGCGGGTTGCTAGGTAATGGCTTTTTTTATTTTCTGGGGAACTGGAGCAGGTTTGATAAAAGAGAGTGAATGTAAGTTCTCTTTTGGACATGTTGAGTTGGATTTTTTTTTAAGATAGTCAAATGGAAACTTTAAGAAAGCTGAATTTGAGAGTTCTACCTTGTCACCTGCCATCAATTAAGTACATTTTATTCAGCTAACAAAATGGAAGCAAAACCACCTTTTCTATTAAACGGTTAAATATTTTAAAAAAGGAGATGAGTGGAAACTCAACTGCTGAGTTGAGATGGGAATTTGTGAGTCACTAGGCTAAAGGAAGGCTGCTCTCCGGACCTGGTCAGTGGGAATCGTGCTGGCCACTGTGAGGCAGGCAGCTTGAGCCCACCACCTTCTCCCCGGGAGAGAGAGAGGCAGTCTCCTCCCAGGCAGTTTACAGGCACTGAAACCCACCGAAGGGTCAGCTATGAGCAGTTCCAGTTCAGAGGCAGTGAGTTGAGTCTGGCTGTGTCTCAGGGAGTTTTGATCGCACGTTCTGTGGGGAATTGTACCCCTAAGTTAAAGGCAGCACATCTCTGGCTGTCTGAATCCACAAACAGTTCCTCTCCGAAAAAGATGTACAATCTACAGGCTCAAAACAGAGGGAACCCAGCAGAGGTCAGCTATGGTGAGGACTCAGCTCAATAGCCATGAGGGAGAGTCTGTAAGAGGCTAGTTAAGTCTGTGAATATTGTTAACATTTCCGGTAAAGATACAGTTAAAGTAGGAAGGGCCTAAGATGGAATAGCAAGTTTAAAAAATGAACATTAAAAATTAGATGAAAAGACCACTAATATAAATGAAAAGCTCAGGAAAGCAGTCAACAATGATACAGAAAGAAAGTATTTTTAAGGTATGTGACCACAGGATTGTATTGCTGGGAAGACAAATAACTTAAGCACTGGGAGAGTGGAACCCCCAAACCATTTATGTTTCTAAAAGCAATACCTTGGCAGAAAACATATATCACATCACCAGTAATGACATAGTCATGACAGCAATGGACCAGACACGTATTTGTCAAGCTAAAGCAGAGCCCTTCTAAGCTCAGCAGCTTTTCCTGTGATGACATTTTCCTCTTTTCATGTCCATATTCATATGAGGCGGTAGAAAATAGCATTGATTGGGTCAGGTACACCTTATTCCTCACAGGGAAATCTTTCCTCTGTACCACCTTAAGTAGGTCTTTTGTGACAGATGTGCCTTATGCAATATGTGGGGTTTTGTTGTTGTTGTTGTTGATTTCTGTTTCCATAAACATCGATTGTGGATTCAAGGGAAATAAAATCATTGCACCTTCAATATTTTCTCAATAAGAAGACATAGCTTATTGATGTGTTTCTGAGACATTTATTTTCTTTATGTTGATAGGAAATCCAAACCGAAAGTTTTAGTCTTTATTCATAGTCAGTAAATGTTTCTTTTTTTTTTCTTTTCACCATGTGGGATTGTGTCACTGTGTATCAGATGCTGTTGACGAGTCTTCATGTAATGCTGATGTCACACTATTATTTAGACAGCCCACCTTTTTGTAGTGGGTTCTGATGGTCAGGGGATAAGAAGCTGCACTGCAAATCCAAAGGCACACAGTTCAAATCTACAAGCTGCTCCATGGGAAAAAGATGGGCAAACTGTCAATTGTCTACCTCTGAAAACTCACTCTCACTTGCGGGTCAGCACCAACGTGACAGTTGACAGCAACAACATAACGGTTTGGATTTATTTTTTTTTTCCTCTCTCTCAGCATACAGATTGAACAAATTGAGTGAAAAGATAAAATCCTGAGCCATCCCTTTTCCTGTTATGTCATATATAATTCCCCTTGTTGTTTTTGATCTATGCCTTTGGTCAACACACAGTTTCTTCAGGAGCACAGCTAGATTTTTCTGGAATTCCCTCTCTTATCAGTGTTGTACTCAATTTGTTAGACTCCACACATTGTGAATGCATTCTTGATGAAGATAATAAGCTATCTGCTTTGACATTGAGGTAGAAAAAATAGTTGTTTGTTTGTGAGGCACGAGAGTCTGTTTCTAGAATTGATTAAAATCAGCATAACTGGATCCTGAGTTAAGAGGGAGCTAACAGGCGAGTATCTACTTGAAGCAAGTATCACAAGGTCATCCTCGGTCAATGTCACCATCCATTTATACACTCCATTTACAACCTCACTTCTAATTGTGCTGAGTTACTCACCTTTAATGATCTCTTCTTAACCATGTGCTAAGTACACATATTCTTGACCTAAGCATTTTTAAAATATGTATCACCTCTAAAATCTAATATCTGTATCTGACAACCACTTTCCATCTTCTTCCAGGACCATCATTTAGCTAATTTATCATCCCTCTGGAGTTTCTGATCCATTCATCTACCATTTTTCCAGTTCATTGACCACATTCAATTCCTCACTTTCTTCCTATATCTTTATTATTCCCCTGATAGCTTCCAAAATTCTTGTGACTGAATTAATATCCTCAATCTTCTTCCCTCTTAAAGATAGTGTCTTCAAATACCTATGTAAAGCTTATTTTCCTATATTGCATTCCTTCCATAACCACCAACCCGCTCTATAATATAATCTTTTTTCTTTCTCGTTTTTCTCTTTAAACACAAGAATAATGTTATTTGCCATCAGTTAAGAACCCACCCATAGCTAATACTCCAGTGTGTTCTCCGATGCTGTGAATCACGCAGAAGGAGATTGCCCATCTATCTTCCTAGGAACAGCTTGTATATTTGATCTGCCCGCCTTTTGATAGGCAACACGGTTTCTCACCATTATATTTACAATTCTTATGAATGGAAAAAACAAACAAACGAACAAGCTAACCCCACTTTTGAGTGTAGGTAGCCTAGAGTACTGGTAGCCTGGTAATAACACACTGTGCTGCAAACTCAAAGACTTCTACTCAAATGGAATCCAGATGCACAGAGGGGGAAGGATGGGCAGCTCATCTCTTGTGATTTACTGCCTCTTGTGAAAACCTGCTGGAGGGTCAAGTATTGATTGGTTCTGACTGGATGGAACATAAGAACAACAACAGAGTACTGACTGTCTCGTGGACTGTCAGACAAACAAACATGTCTTGGATAAAGTTCAACCAATGTGCTATTCAGAGGCAAGAACGGGGAAATTTCAGTTTGCATAATTTAGGCTTGTTGTTGGGACCAGTCCTTGGGAAAGAATAGCATGCTTGGAAAGGTGGGGTCAGTGAAAGAGAAGAAGACCCTCAACAAGGTGGGTTGATGTAGCGACTGTAACAGTGAGTCCAAATGTATCAGAGATGATGAGGATGGCACTAGATAGGACGGGTCTGCTGCTCAGAGGATCTCTGTGAATTGTGGTTGACTTGGCGGCATCTAAAACAAACGTTATTGTATCCTTTAAAAAAATACTAAAACTACTCAGATTCAAACTTTCCAATCTCTACTTTCTTTCCAACGTTCATATTTGGAATTTAAAAAAAGAAGTATATAACTACTTGGGAAGTTCAGAGGAGAGGAAGAGCTTTGACAGGATGGGTTGTTGCAGGGATCAAAATGAGGACTGGAGCGCCCTGGAGATTGTGAGGAAGACACAGCAGGTCAGTAAAGGGCTCCGTCTACTGTACACGGAGTCTCTGTGAGTTCGAGTCTACTGAGGGTGACCAACAACTGCTGGTACCCAACTTGACAACTTGGCGTCCCCTAAAAACAGCTTTTGTGGTCACCTCACTCTAACTTTGCTCTCACTGTGACATGAAAAACTTCTTTCAGAGATCTTAAAAAATCTCCAAGCTCAAAACAGCTCGAACCAATCTGTGCTCCTAATTTTAATTCCTTCTCAATAACACTTGAAAGAGTTTGTCATTACCTTCTCTGAAACATGTGAATCAACTCAGGGGGGGGAAGAAAAAAGTACAAGTAGGTAAGAAAATGGTTAGTTTATTTTAATGTATGTTGAGCTTATTTTTTTACATCAATGTGTAAATGTTTATTGTTTCATATTATGAGCTGTGTTTTAGGTTCATTTTGTATATTTCTGAATGATACACTGGAGATTCTACCTAAATGAGAAGATGATAAATGTTACATATTTTTCTATTTACATGTGTAAATGATCCAAGAGTAGTTTTACAGCAGGAAGTCCTTGCCTGTTTACATAATTTTAGCATTTTACAGTGGTTAGGTGGTAGTTCTTCAGGAACATGGACAATAAGTGAGGAATGAGAAGTGAGTAGGATAAAGGATTGAATTCTAGTAACAGGAAGAAATAGTTACTATTAAAAAACTATCAGTGGGATGTAAGAAATGGTACCCCCCCCCATTGCTCCTTGTTATGCAAAAAAGATAGACTGTGATGTCAAGGGTTTGTTGTTCAAGTGGCCCTCCTAGCCAATGATTGACTTTGACTTTGCACATGGATGGGTGGCATCAGACAAATGGGATCTATCCACAAGGAAATTGAACAGCCTCACATTTCCTCTTGCTTAAAATGAAATCAATTCAGGGCAGAATTTTGGAATCTCATACCAACAAAGAAGAGGAAGCAGTGAGAATCCTATCTAGCCAGAAAGTCCTGAGCCATTCCGAGCAAGTTCCATACGGGAGGTGCTGAAGCCTGGACAAAAAGACAGAAGCAACCTGAGACAGACCTGACTTGAGGCTGGTGCTGCAAGAAGCCAGAGCCAGAGCCCTTTACCTGAGCTTGCTGGAGGACTGAGGTAAGACGGTGAAGCAGGAGTGGCACCTGCTTCCTAAATAACATGCCTCCAGAAACGCTATGAACTTTGATAAATGTTGATAGTTGTAGAGGGGTTTCAGGCATTTTGTTCATCAGGTTGCTATGAGTCATGCTCAACTTGAAGGCAATCAACAGCAACAACAACAAAAACAACAACAACAAGAGGACTTAAGGAAACTGACCTAGGGTGTGAGGGTCAAAGAGTATGTGACCGTGTTTTAGAAACTGTCTGAATTGAGGTATTATATGCTGCTTCCAACCTTTTAACTTCCCTAATAAATCTCATCAACATGAGTATGGTTCTCTAAAGTCTATATGGTCATTGCAACAGATTTTGGACCTAGGAGAGGAGTAAGACAGGTGTTGGAATTAATAGAAATAGGTGCAGGGTCATAGCAGACCACGTCTGACCTAATAACAATTACTCTTGTACGGTGGATACTGTTGATGAGATCATTCTGCTCTGTGGAATTAGTAGAGTTCAGATTTGGTGGTCCCCATGCTGCCTTTGCTCTTTTTATGGTGGCGAGAAGCTGTCATTGGAACAGAGTAAGGGAACACTGAGTGGTGTAAAAGAAAAAAAAACAACTGTCTGACAAGGTTGAATAATTAGTCCATTTATTCTATTCAGTTCTGTTCTGTTCGGTTCTATTCTATTCTTTATATTATCAATCATATCCTATTATTCCTCTCCCTCACTGACCCTCCACACCTTTCTAAGCATGATGTTCCTTTCCAAAAAATAGGAATTCTGGCTTAGTAGTAAGGGGTTGCACTGCCATCTCCCCAGCTATAATAGATGATGATGATAAGAATATTATTATTATTATTCCATTATTATTATTATATAATTATTCAATTATTGAATAATTATTCTATTATTATTCAATCTGCATGCTGAACAAATGACTCAAGAAACTGACGTTTTTGAAGGAGATGTGGCATCAGGATTGGAGGAAGATTAATCAACAATCTGTGTTGTACTGAAAGCATAACCTTGCTTGCTGAAAGCAAGGAGGACTTCAAGTACATGATGCAGATGAACAAGTACTACAGTCTTCAATATAGATCACATCTCAACATCAAGAAAACAAAAATCCTCACTATTGGGTCAATAGATGACATCATGATGGACAGAGAAAATAATGAGATTGTCAACAATTTCATCTTACTTGGATCCACAATCAATACCCTTGGTGCCAACAGTCAGGAGATCAAGAGACATAAAACATTGGGGAAGTTGGCGGTTAAGGATATCTTCAAAGTCTTGGAGAGAAATGATCATAGTTTAAAGACTAAGGTGTGCCTGATTCGAGCAATTTGTCTTTATATTCACCTGCTGTGAATCTGAGATCTGGACAGAGACTAAGGATGACAGAAGAAGAGTTGATGCATTTGATGCACTTGAGTTGTAGTGTTGGAAAAGAGCTCTGAATTTCTATGAACTGCCAAAAACAGAATATGTTTTAGACGAAGTACTACCAAAGTGCTCCTTAGAGGCAGGTCTGTGGAATCTTCCTCTCATATACTATGGATTTGCTGTTGTTATTGTTTTGTTGTATACCAAAGATTCAAAACCAACCTATAGATGAGTTTCTGGTGGGTTTTTAGAGGTAGGGTTTGTGTTGTGTTTTTTTCCCCACAGGAGGAGATTACCCATCTTTCTTCTGTGAAGAAGCTGGTGGATTCGAACTATTTGTCTGTGAATTGGCAGTGCAAACCCTTACCACTAAGCCACCAGAGTTCCTATTCCTTGAAAAGGAACACAATGCTTAGAAAGGTGTGGAGGGTCAGTGAGGGGGAGAGAAAGATCCTCAGTGAGATGGATTAGTAAAGTGACTGTGGGAATGAGATCAAGTGTATTGGGAATGATTAGGACCACATGGGAAAAGACGGGGTTCAGATCTGTGTTTTAGAATACCTATGAGTACTCAACCCAACAGCACCTACGCTAACAACAGTTATAAAAACAAGGATTATCAATCCATTTTTTTCTGGATTATAATTTGACTAAAAATTATTGTTGTATTTCCAAGTAATTGACGGTCAAGATAAAATTATCGTTATCTTAAGTCTCTATTAAAAATAACCACAAATTGTGTACATTTACAAACACGTACACAAATGATTGTTGATAGGTGGCATTGAGTCAAGCATACCTTGTAACAACCCTCTGAAGTACAGATCTGAACCCTGTCCTAGCAGGTGCCGTCTTTAACCTATGTGAGCCCATTGCTCAGTCACTGTGTCACTCTATCTTGTGGAAGATATTCCTCTCTTTCACGGACATTCTACCTTTGTGAGCCTGCTGTTCCTTTCGAAGGAATAGCTTCTCCTTACAACATTCCGTGTGAGATGAAGCATCTCTAGCCTTGCCACTAAGGAGCACTGTGGCTGTGCTTTTTCCAAGACATATTTATTTGTTCTTTTGTCCTATTAATAAACACACACACACATACATACACACATGAGATTCTGTCCTGAATTGACAGCACATAACAACAATGTGTGTGAACATGCATAGACACCCCAATACAAGAGATATGGGGTACATCTAAAAATAACCCACAGCCCTTCTGCTCCTCTCACCAATTTACCCCTGAAGTGAAGGGAAAAGCCGATTCCAGCGCTCGCTTCTCTTTATTTCAGTAATGATAGGACTGGAACGGCAGTCTAATGATAGTAGTCCCAGTGACTCCATTCAGGGAAAGAAGTGAGAATTGCACATTTATTTTAGCAAATAAGCATGCAGTTAATTATACCTCTTGGCTTCAATCCGCCTTTCTGTTGAATATTTGGAAGCTGAGCTCACATAGCTCATTAAAACAACAGATTTTCTAAGAGTTTCAATATTGCTTTAAAAAATTATGTGAGTGTAAAAACTCATCTACAACCTGAGGAAAATAGCTTCAATTTCCTTTTAAATATTTGTTGTCTGATAAATATTTATTGTCCCAATAAATATTTGTTGCCTAGAGTTTAAAAATGGACAAGTGAGGAAGGAAGCATTATTTGTTCACCTGTTTTGTTGTTGTTAGGTGCCATCTACTCAAGCAGGGCCCATAGCAACCCTGTGAACAAAAGGTCTGAACCTTGTCCTGTCCTGTGCCGTCCTCACACTTCCTGGCATGCAAAAGCCCATTGCAGCAGCCATGTGGTTGAGGTTCTTCCTCTCCTCCAGCTACCGTCCACCCTTCTCACCATCGTGTCCTTCTCCAAGGAATAGCCTCTCCTTCCAACATGTCCAAAGTATGTGAGGCAAAGTCTCAACATTCTTGCCTCCAAAGAGCCCTTGGGCTGCACCCTCTCCAAGACATATGTTTGTTCTCTTGGCCACCGATGGGATGTTCAGTGCTCTTCTCCAACACCACAGCTCAAAGGCATCAAGTCTTTTTCTGTCATCCTTATTCATTGTCCATCTCTCAGATGCATAGCAAGTAATCAGAAAGACTACGGCCTGAATCAGACACACCTTAGTCTTTAGGCTGACATCATTACTCCTCAGTAATTTGTAGAGGTCCCTAACTGGAGACGTTTCTATTTCCTGACAGCTGGTATCAAGGATGTTAATTGTGGATTCAAGCAAGATGAAGCTGTCGACAGTTTCAATCTCCTCTCCATCCATCTTGTCACTGCCATTGGTTGAGTGGTAAGAATCTTTATTTTCTTGACGTTGAGATGCAGTCCATACCAAAGGCTGTATTATTTGATCTTCTGCAATAAGTGCTTCAAGTCCTCCTCACTTTCAGCAAGCAAGGCTATGTCATTTGTATAACACAGGTTATTAAAGAGTCTCCCTCCAGCCCTGAGGCCGCACTCCTCTTCATAGAGTCCAGCTTCCCAGATAATTTTCTCAGCATACAGATTGAATAGGTAGGGAGAGAGATTACAACCGTGACACAGTCCCTTCTCAATTTTATACCTTGCAGTGTTCCCCTGCTCTGTTTGCACAACAGCCTCCTTGTCTGCTTTGTTCTCCTAGCTTTCAAATACATTTGTACTTACCACCACATTTGATCTCCAGATTTGACTTATGATTAGCTTTGTGTATGTTCTGCTTTTGTATGCCCTAATAGAATTAGAGGAGATTATGTCAAAGTTTTGCTTGGTCACAGAATATATACTCCTACCATAAATGCTTACAGAAGCTTAAGGAATGTAAAAGATCCTGTGTTGATAGAACACTGTGGAATTAAGGGATTCCCTGCCAGCGTAATATTGGAAAAGCAGGGAACAACAGCTAAAGCCTTTTGTTACCAAAGTGAAGTGAGAATGATGCTCATAAGTATTGATAGAGACATTGGACAATAGCTGAATGCATTCCTGTCGACACTGTTTGCGCAAATAGTCTAAATACTCGAAAGCGTTCACTCTATTTTCTGTATAAAGAAACTTTTGCCAATGAAAAGCCAAGTCTGGCTTGGATAAGAAGTACTTCTTATTCCACGCTAGGAAGGATAGATTTTTGGAAGAGAAAAAATGATGGTTACAGGGACTGTTGTAATGGGCGGAGGTCAACTGTAGAGGGGGGTCACTAATCATAAGGCCAATAGGCTTGAGGAAGAATAAGTAAGCTTCTTTGGGCTCCTTTTAAATGAAGATGGTTGCAAAGAACAATGGTATCAGAAGATCAAGTAGAGCCAGTTTTACACTGAAGTCACCTTTTTCTAAGAGAGACCCTTAAGACACGTTTGCACGTTTGCTCAGTGCAAGATTGAGCCAGAGTTCAAGGCCTTGACCGTGGATAAGGGTAACCTGTGTTTAATTAGCAAGTGCGTTGTTTCTGACAGATCGGTGCAGCAAGTCACTCAGTTAATTGCTGATGAGACAAGGAGTGGGAATTTGGAGGGCCTGGTGCTAATCTGGCCAGAGGGAAACACAGAGCCTCACAGACTCATATCTAAATAGATGCAGGGAAAGTACGGTTATTTGCAATAGGTCATTTTCTTGAACACAGTGGAGATAATTGTTTTAACCATCACTGTTTTCTGAGATTACAATATTCATGTCAAATCAACATTGTTATATTGAAAAAAATTCCCATTCATATGCATATAGCATATGAGTGCTTGGAGAACTCTGATATTCAGGCAACACAGAGATCAAGTAATATAATTTACTGATACTCCTAGACAACAGAAACCTGATGAACAATAGATTGTATGGAAATTGGTCCTTAAATATACTGTATCGATTTATTTTCTGTTTTCCACAACTAATATGAGGTAAAGAAAAGAAGAAAAATGCAGTGCAGTGAAGAAAAAATAACTTACTTAGAAGGACTAATGCTGAATCTATGAGATGGAAGTTAAAGATGTTCCAAATATTCAGTTTTCCAAACTATTTCACTTCTAAAATAAACTCTGCCTCTCATTCCTGACTTGGGTTCCATAATTCACAGCATCATCTCATAGAAACTCACAACCTGTTAGGAAAATTAATCCAATTGAGGTGGTTGTTGTTATGTGCCTTCGAGTTGCTTGCAGCTCATAGCCACCCTATGTAAAACAGCCCTAACCCCTGCTCTATCCTGTGCCAATCTCACTGTCTCCAACACACCTACCCAGGTTACCCCACTCATTGAATCAATCCACCTCAGAAAGGGGCTTCCTCTCCTGAGCTGTCCCTCCACCCTTCCAAGCATGACATCCTTCTCCAAGGACTGGTCCTTCCTTGCAACATGTCCAAAGTATGTCAGATGAAGCTTCAGAATCATTAACAGAGGACAGAAAGAAAAGACCAAAATGGATGTAGGAAGAGATTCTGAAAAATATATTATGATTTGTTGTACAGAGATAACTCGTGGTTGCTGTGATGCTGAACACTGTGACACTGATGTGTCAAATGTGATAATGGTCAGCCCTGGTGGAGTTCCCTGATTAAAACAAGCTTGGAAGCAGGAGTGGCATCTGCTTCCGTAGTAACTTGCCTCTGGAAACCCTATGAACTTGGAGAAATGTTGAAAGTTATACAAGTGTTCAGGTCTTTCATTCATAGGGTTTCTATGGGTTACCTACAACTAGACAAGACTTAACAACACAACATATTATAGAAAAACAAAAAAATTTTATAAAGGAAAGAATAGACAAAGTAGAAAATATTAACAGAATGTTCCCAAGTGCATCTTGAGAAGACAAAACAAAGTATTTTAACAAAATATGCAATAAGAGCTCTCCGTCTCATTGACAGCCTACTTTACCATGTAGATGTCTATCCCCTGGGACGGGTCCTCCTGATCGTGTGTCTGCAGTACATGAGGAAAAGTCTCACCGCACTTATTTCTAAAGAGCATTCAGACTATATGTCTTCCAGTCATAGTTGTTTATTCTCCTGGAACTCCATGGTATATTCATTGTGCTTCACAATATCACAGTTCCCACACAAATTTCCTTCGTCTTCCTTAACCATTGTCCCATTTTTACATACTTGCGAGGTGACGGAAATTCCCTCCTTTGGGTAAAACAAGCCCTAGTCCTCGACTTGACGGCCATTGATTGAATTGTGCTTCCCCTGAAATCCTTGACCACTGCACCCCAGTCAGCATTCTGTTTCTTACTGATCCAGTTGTGGGGACTTTTCTTTCTTTGGTGTTACATGCTGTCTAGTCACCTGTAACTCGTAATGACTGCACAACAGCTCTGACGTCTGCCCTCTCCTAAGCCAGTCTCACTGACTGCATAACACCTGCTCCCATTTCCCCAATTACCGCGTCAGTCCTCTCATCTGGATCTTCCTCTCTTGCACTGTCCCTCCACCCTTCTAAGCATGATGCTCTCCAAGGACTGGCTCCTCTTGGACACATGCCCAAAATATGCGAGATGGAGCTTCAAGATCCTTGCCTCCAGAGAGCAAGTAGGTTTCATCCTCTCCAGGACAGACCTGTTTGTTCTCTTGGCAGTTCATGACATGTTCAATATTCATCTCCAGAAGCACAATTCAAAGGCTTCAGTGATTCTTTTATCACCCTTCGTCATCAACCAGCTTTCAGATGCACAGCAATTGTGAAGACCTTGGTACCGGTCAGGAGCATCTTAGTTACCCAACCTGACATCATTCCTCTTTAGCACTTTGGAGAGGTACCTGGCCACAGACTTACCCAGTGCAGTATATCTTCTGATAATCCTGATTTTTTATGCTTTCTTCGCAGTCAGATGTAATTAAATATGGAGGACAGTTTTTTTATGTTTATTAGTAGATGTTTCACATCTTCCTCACCTTTAGGGAGCAAAGGTGTGTCATCTGTTTTTGCAGATGATTAATGATAATCAATCCTGATGTCACATAATCCTTCAAGTAATCAAGTTTCTGTACACATATGCCTTTGCTTTATTAATAAAACACAAATTAACATCTTTCTCATATTCCCTGCTGCCAGCCCAAATCTACGGGACTTCAGCGGTGCAATCTCTTATTCCATGTCTTCTTCTGAATTCAGTTTGCATTTATGGAAGTCTCTGTTTACATACTGCTGCAACCGTTTTTATTATCTTCAGGGAAATTATAACTGCATATGTTAGTAATGACGTTCACTATCACTCATCAGTAAAATCTTTCTAAAGACTCAAAAAGAAAAAACCAACAACAAAAAACCCACCTGGAACAGGACATTGACAGGAAACTGCAAGAAACTCGAGATGTGTTCTGAAGAGATGAGCGAACAAGGAAGACTACTACTGAAGTCACATGTATCTTGGTTGAAAGTGGAAAATGCAAAGCAGGTATTGATATGTTTTATTTGCTACTGAAAGATATTCAACTCTGTGGACTGTAATAAATGATGGATAACCTTGAAGAGAGCCAATTAATTGTGCCCAGGATCTGTACACCGGCCATGAAGCAGTCATTTGAACAGAACAAGGGGTTACGCTGTGACTTAAAGCCAGGAACCAGGTGCATCAACGTCGACTGCTTTCACCATCCTTACTCAGTGAGATGAATTTGCACGATGACTTTTCAGCTCATGTATCTCAGGGGAGCTTGTGAGCTGACAGCTTCAGGCATGGTCTAATCTACTGTCGACAGTGCTTCTCTAACTGAGAGTCAGTGTGACCGCATCTAACAACAAAAGAGTGGTAATGACACGTGAGGATTGAGTCGTCTTTAGAAAACACCACCGGCAGATGCTTGGAGGAAGTCTTACAGCCTACATCCATGTTTCTGTCTGGATAACTTGTTCTAAATACATAATGTCTTTCTGGCCCAATGGGTATAATGATAGTGTTAGCTAGAATTGATATTTCTGGTTCACTTATTTTCAAATATTGCTTCCCTTTCTTTCTCATAGAACCTGGCGTTTGAATTGAAGTTAGCATTCTTAAAATAACCATGATCTATCCATTTGCAGTCCAGAGAAAGATGGGCAGTCTCTTCCCATGTGTTTTACTGCCTCTGAAAACCTGCTGGAGGGTCAGCTATGCATTAGTTCTGACTCACAGAGTAGCTATGAGAAGGTCCACACGAAGGTCCAAATTGCACGGATCACTGCCCATCTTTCTCTCAAGGATCAGATGGCCGCCTCCAGCCCTGAGAGGCCTGGACCGAGGGTTAGCAGTGAACTCCCTTCTTTGCCACAGAGGAAAGACAGCTATAACTGATCTCTCTGGTTCCTCACCAAAGCAATCCATTTGGAAAATAACAACAACAACAACAACAAGGAGTTTCTGTGGTAATCTAATAGGTATTTTTGGAAGCAGGAGTAGCATCCACTTCCTAAACAACATGCCTCTGGAAACTCCAAGAACTTTGATAAATGTCGATAGTTGTAGAAAATCTTCAGGCTATTTTTTTCTTAGGGTCGCTGAGTCATGCTTGGCTCAATGACAATCATCAACAACATAATATGTATGTATTACTAATTATACTATATATATATATATGTGTGTGTGTGTGTGTGTTCATGTTAAGCACCAATTAAAATAATGTGGTTATTTGTTAAATATATATTTTTCACAGCAAATAGAAAAAAAACCATATGGTTTTAAAAGTCTACTAATCCTGACTTTTCCATTTACCTAATATTAAATAGACTGAGTAAATGAAGGGATTTCATGTCTATTCATCTTTAATGTGTAGCCTGTAATCACTAAATATCTGCATTTCCTTACCAAGTGTTGAATATAGAGGAGAAAAAAAAAGAGAACACAATTCAGAAGAGTGTTTTTCCCCCAAGTATTGGGTTTAGAATTTTGAATGATGGACAATTAAGTTGTTTTGTCTTCTAAAGTAAGTTTGTAGTTGATTTTAAGCCAAACCACTGAGTTTTACTACACTATGTGAGTCAGCATGTAAAAAGTAAAAGATTAAAGTAAAGATGCCTGATATACACAGGCTTAAGGTTATGTTTTGACGCTGGCAGTGTGTGCGTGCGTGCGTGTGTGTGTGTGTGTGTGTGTGTGTTTGATTTTGTTTCAATCCATGCAGACATCTATTCACATAAAAATTTTTAAAAATCTCACCTCAAACTCACTTCTTTCAAGTTGTAACCAGCTCATAGCTGACCCTCCAGATGGTTCTGAGAAGGTGTGGCTCACGGGGGAGATGGCCAGTCTTCTCTTCTGAGGGTGGATTCCAGGCATGAGAGCACTGATTTACAGCGAAGCCACAAACTCGCTGCAGACCACACCACCGAACTCCTATATGCAGACTTAGGAAGACAGCCATCTGCACCATTATGTCTCTTTGCCTCCAAAGGAAAGACATCTGAAACGCATCTACTTGGTTTCCGCAAATAAATCCCCTCAGGCAACATTGGGACCACTTCTTGGCCAGAGCTAGTCATCGGGACCCACCAGAAAGGGTACCATGAGCCCTGAAAGGAGGAGGTTGCAATGGTTTGGGAAAACAACACTAATAATTCCACCAGTTAGCCTTTATTATATGTAAAATTAGGTAAAGTAAACGCCAACGTGTAGGGTTTGCAGTCTTAATCCGGGTAACCAACCCTGGTCAAGTTGTTCAGCCCTGGTGTTTGGGGAATCAAGTGCAGAAACAAGATGAGCTAGAGTCGTTTCCCTTTTTTGGACAGTGAAACACTATTTCCCCACCTTTCCCTCCAAGAAGCACTCTGGCTGCACCTTCTCCAGGACTTGTTCTCTGCTTGTTCTCTTGGTGGTCAGTGGGATGTTCAGCACTCTTCTCCAACGCCACAGCTCAAAGGAATCAATTCTCCTCTCATCTTTATTCATTGTCCCGCTTTCAGATGCACAGCAACTTACTGAAAATACCACGTCCTGAATCAAGTCCTTCTTGAGTACATTTGAGAAATACCTCAACATGACATCATTGCTTCTCAGTCATTTTATAAAAGTCCCTGAGTGTAGACTTTCCTAGTGCAGGATATCTCCTGATCTCCTGATTGCTAGTACCAGGGGTATTGACCATGACTCAGTTAAGATGAGATCATTGACAGCTTCAATCTTATTGACAATTTCAATCTTTTCTCCACATGTTGTGAAATTGCCGATTAGTCCAGGGGTGAGAATTTTTGTCTTCTTGATGTCAAGGTGTGATCTATATTGAAGGTTTTAGTCTTTGATCTTCCTCAGCAAGTGCTTCAAGTCTTCCACACTTGTCAGCAGTCAAGAATGTGTCATAGGCATAATGCAGTTGTAAATAAGTCTTCCTCTGATAGTTTTGTTTTGTGTCTCTCATTAATACACATTAGCAGTCTTGACATTACAAGTGTATGGTTGGGTAGCTTACTCTAAAGAGAAGGCTCTCATTCCATTCACCATCGTCTGCTAGATTGGGAGGCTACCTAGTTCTGTTATAATGGTAAGTAGATTCATGGACAAGTTATGTGGTAAATTATTAAAATGTTACTTATTATTATTCTACTGGGAGCTCTTCTCTCAGAGAAAACTCCATGACTTTTTTAGGGAAAGGACCAGAGGGATCCTCTGTTTCTTCCATCAACCCCTCTCTTCTCTCTGAGCTGTCGTAGTGATGTTAGGCCTGGAACAATGAATGTATGAGTACGTCTTCCTGTGCACATATATGTGTGCTAGTGGGTGTGGTGCTTTTATAACTACACCATACAACCACTTAAATATCATAATATAAAAATCTTTAATTGTCTGATGTTACCACTTTTGAAAATTTGCAGGATTTATTGCTAGAAAAACTTTGCTGAATGACCAGTTAGTATTTGCTTCCCCTTGTGTACTTGCCTTATATGGGACTTAAAAAAATGCACATAAAAAAGTGCTTTAAATAGTATTGCATGAAATATCACTGTTAGCAAACACACTCCTTACTGACTTGCAGAATTATCTTTTGGTAATATTTCTCCATTGCCAAAATATATCCTATGTTCCATGAGCTCACTGAAGAGAACCCAGTCCCGTTTCTACGCTTTCCTGACAGTTTTCGTCTGACATACAGCAACCATCTGTTCACACTAATAAGCGCTACACTGAAGGAAGTAAAAGCAAACAAGGGGGCATAGAATACGTTTTCTGAATGTTCTCATTTGTATTTGATATTTTATTTATATTTTTAAATGGATTTAAATTTTTTAAAATATAAGTATTTAAAACGTTAAAGGCCTGTCTTAAATGGATACTTAAATCCATTTAAATATTTAAAGTTTTATTAATCCATTTTAAATTTTATATAAAATTTTTAAAGTATTTTAAAAATACTTAAAGATTCTAAAAATCACCTCAAATTCAAAAATCATATTGTCTTTTCATTTATCCACAGACACTTTGTTTTAGAGCATATAACATAATTGGTTAATATAATTAATTAAACTGATAAAATTCTTATTATGTTACTTTTTGCTTCCCATAAACTATTTACTATTAATATCTACACCCCCTTTCTCATACGTGCTGACGCACCAAGATTGATTCTATGTGCACATTTTTCTGTGTTGTTGATTGCCGTCGAGTCAGCACAACTCATGGCAACCATATAAACAAGAGATCTGAAGCCTTTTAAAGACTATCGTTTCTCAAAGTTCCTAGCGTTTCCAGAGGCGTGTTCTCTAGGAAGCGGATGCCGTTCCTACCGCCTTACGTTTGTATGTTAGTGGGTTTGTGCCATAATTGCCCTTTTGTGGCTGAATTATTCTCACTCAGCATAACTGCTGTAGATTCATCCTCGTCGTACAGTGTTTCACAATTTTCTGATTGTTTTTAGTGATGTATTGTGTGTTCTTATTTGCTTTTGTCACGGATCAGTTGTCCACATGTGGGCAGACGTTGGTTCTCAATTCCATTCCTTTGCTCAATGCCAAACAGTGCCAAGGTGTTTTCATTATTGTGGCTTTGTAGTGGGTTTGGAAATTAGAAAATGGAAGGCATTCTACTTGGCTTTTCGTCTTGGGGTCCCCTTGTTGGGGAGTTCCGGTGACCTAGGGATAAAAAAGTTGCATTGCCAACCTAATGGCAGGTGGTGGAGGGAATGTTTTGTGTGAGAAAAGTAGAATGTCTTTTCCTGTGCTTTTGACAGCCTCTGAAAACCCACTGGAGGGTCACCTATAAGTCCGTTCAAGTTGATAGGACACACAACAATGACCCTTTGTCTGGTAACTCTTTCCATATAAAGCTTGTGATCACTTTTTCCATTTCCGTGAAAAATGACCATGGAGTCTGGGTTGGGATTCCATTGTGCTTGCCTGTCGCCTTTGGCAGTGTGGCCATTTTCACAGTTTGACCTCTTCCATTCCCTAAGCGTGGCAAACATGTCCATTTATGTGAATGGGTTTCTAATGGTAGTGTTTGTAGTTTTCTTTATAAAGAATTTTCTCTTCCAGGTTGAATTGATTCTTAAATATTTCCTCCTCGCAGTGGCTACTATAAATGGCACTGTGTCCCTCACTTCCATCCTGTAAACGTCCGAGTGAATTTTCCATGTTGATCTTGTACCATCCCCTTTTGCTGAACGGGGCACTTCCATCATGTCATTTTCTTTCTGAGTCCGGGATTTTTCTGTATGAAGGATCGTACCATCTTCAGGTAGAGACCGTTAGACTTTGATTTCCTTTGGTTTTGCCTTGTTGCTGAACTTTAAGGACCAGGAGTGATGATGACGGGCAACCGTGCCTGGCTCTTGTGCAGAGAGGAAGTGCTGCAATCTCTCTCTGATGAGGGTAGCACAGGCCAATGGTTATACAGAAATACTTTTAATTAGGCTGAGAAACGCACTCTCCATTCTAGTTTTGTTGAGCATTTTTGTTGGGAAGGATGTTGAATTTTATCAAATGTCTTTTTTATAATTTTTTAATGATTTTAATGAAAATTTACAGAGACTTTGGATTTCCGTTCATTCATTGTTGCACTTTTCTCCCTGCCTACACCACCATCACCACACACACCCCCCTCCAGACCCCGAACTCTTCTCTTTGAAAAGTTAAAGTTTCCCCACTGTTTTACAATCCCTCCCCCAGGTCCATTCCACTCTGCAGCTTTTTCTGCAGCATTTGTGGTGATCCTGCGATCCCCTCCTTCTTTTGTTTTCTTCTCTTTTTTTTTTGTAAAAATAATGTATATTTTATTTTTCTTTAAAGCAGTTTTTGGTTTACAGGAAAATTATTCATAAAGTACAGATGTGATCCCTTTCCCCATTATTCTTTTTATCATTTTTAAATTTTTGTTGATATTTAAATGAAAGTTTGCAGAAAACTTGGATTTCCCTTCATTCACTGTTGCACATTTTCCTCACTACCCCTCCCCAGTTCGCTTTTCTCTTTAAAAAAGGTTCTTTCATTATTGCACAGTATCCCCCTTCCCTCTCTCCTCCCCACAGCAGTCCACTTTGCTACGCACCTCTTATTCTGGACTGTTGTCATGCAAATAATACCTAATCATGTATTTTTTTAGACAGTTCTTTTCCTCATCAATTTAAATTCAATGATACTATTTATCCCCTCTTTTCTTAGAGGAAATTCTCAGTTGTGGAATTGCTGGGTTAAATGGTATTTCTATTTCCAACTTTTTAAAAAACTTTACTTGTTTATTTATGAAATTCTGGTATAAATTTGAATAACTTCTTTCAATTTCCCTTACCCTCTTCCCATCAAATTGTACAATCCAAGATTAATCCCCTCTTCCCCCTGTACATCCATATCCCTCTGCTTCTAGCCTCTCCCACCCTTCCCAGGTCCTTATACTCATTCTACAATAATGGTCTTATACAATACTTATCCTTGTGGAACTGAGTTAGTTCTCTCAGCATAATACTCTCCAGTCCCTCCCAAATTAGATAATAATTTCCAAAGTTATTGCTCCTGCGTGTTACATAGTGTTCCATTGTGTGACTATACCATAATTGTTTTCTTGATATTACTTCTAGAGGGTTTTTAGGCAGTTGTAAATAACCTAGACAGAGAATGCCAGTCTTTCTCTCATGAAGCTTCAAGTGGTTTTGAAATAGCCACCTTTTGGGCTACTGTATGGATTAGGCCACTATAACTCCTTAACAAAATAGGAAATGAATCTCACTAAATTTGCTTCATCTCTGATCAGCTCTAGTTGCCAGCACTCATATTTCATCCTTCTGAATAGGGGGCTCTGTGGCAGAGGCCAGGCCCAAAACTGCCCAGAGAGCTGGCTGTCGTCAGTAGCTTACATGTTCACAGCACAAGGGCAAAATCAAATCGCTACCAGCCAGAGCAGAACTTGAACGTCCCCCAGCACACACACGATGTTCTCTGACAGGACAAGGGACACACGACAGGCTCTTGATGGTGGAGAGTTAGTGCATCTTCCTGCAGTTCTTTTGTAAAATGTTAGGTATTTTTCATTCTTCCCAATCCCTATGCAGAAGCTTTTCTTTATATTGTTGCTACAAAAGTGTCTAAACAGTACGTAATTTTTTTTAAATTACGTAACCATTGCAATCGTAATTATCACTCTGCTAGGGTTGCAGTCTCATTGACAATCATTTTTAGTATAGTATTCTCACGGCAATGGTAAAGTCTGCTGTTCGGGACTTCTCCAGAGTGCTGAAGAGCAATGGTGTCACTCTGGAGACTAGGGTGTGCCTGATACAGGCAATGGTCTTTGCAATCTCTTGCTATGCATCACATAGCTGGACAATGACTAGGGAGGATAGAAGGAGAATTGATGCCTTTGAGCTGTGGTGCTGGAGAAGAGTATTGAGGGTACCATGGACTGCTAAGAAAACAAACAGATTCATCCTGGAGAGGGTTAAACTGGGTGGCTTCTTGGAGGCAAGGATTCTGAGGCTTCGTCTAACATACTTTGGATATGTTCCAAGGAGGGACCAGTCCTTGGAGAGGGACATCATGCTTGGGTGGGTGGAGGGACAGTGCAGGAGAGGATGATCCTCAATGAGGTGGATTGATTCAGTGACTGTGGTAATGGGGGTGGGTGTGTCTGAGACAGTGCAATTGGCACAGGACAGAGCAGGGTTTAGGGCTGTTGTACATAGGTTTGCTATGAGTCGCAGGTGACTTGATGGCACATAAAAACAACAGCATTCTCCTTCTGCTTACATTTTAAAAGTGTCCTGTTTATTACTTGACCTAATGCATTCCACTCCCACGGCAGCGGAGCTCTGGGGTCTGCAGTGAGCTGCACTGTCAGTCAGGACGGGATGTCTCAGAGCACCCATGTAAGCGGCCCACAGGGGACAGAGCAGCAGCCTCATCTCTCCAGGGGTCTCAGCGCCTGACACCTGAGAGGGGCTCACTCTGTGCTGCCACCAACTCAGTGGTAGTGAGATAGTGAGTGACTCCTGGTCATTAGGACCCATCACTGTGCACTCACCCAACACAGTGCCCTGCCTCAGGGTCCATTTCTACTGAGGTGATGTCCCATCAGTTGTCCGACCTCCTTACAGGTGGACGCACCCTTTCACAGAGACACTGGACGACTCAAACCGCAAAGCCCAACATGAACAATACCTTGTGCCACCAGGGCTCATACACAGCCAGACATTTCCAGATGTAGCTTCAGATACAAGCCTTTCTGCCTGCAAATTGTTCTGTTGTTGTTATTGGTTGCCATCGAGTTGAACACGACTCATAGCGACCCTATGATCATAAGGCCTGAAGCCTTTCTACAACTGTCATCATTTATCAAAGTTCATTGAGTTTCCAGAGGCACGTGGTTTAGGAAGTGGATGCCACTCCTGCAGTGAAACTTATTTGTACTAGGAAAATTCCATGACCCAGCACTCATTTATTAAGTCTATCATTTCTCTTCAAGAGGAATTACTATGTTTTAATGAGTTACCAGTGATTAAGTAGCATTATAACATTTAACTCTCCCCCAAGCTTCCAAATGTAAAATCAAATATAGTGATAAAATCATCGTGGTTTGAGATCAAATTCTAATTAGAGTTTTTTTTGAAAGTAGATATTTAAACAGACATTACCTGAAAGTCATTTTCGCCTATGCTAATCCGCTCAAGGATATTAAAAAAAGCTTTCTAAGCAACACAATCTCTCAAGGGCCTCCAATGAAATATAATAAACAATTTTAATACACATAGAATTTGTTTTGCAAAGTCATTTCAAAATAAAAATATTAGGGCTGATGAAAACCTTTTAATTATTTAATAAGTATTTTTTCAATTTTTATTGTTTAATTCCCTCTCAGGCATTGCAACAAAAGTTAATGGGCTTTTATTATTTTGCCATGACGATTATGTTTGTTCATTGCAACTGTAAAATTCTGTAGTAGCTTATCAACACCTACCTTCTTCTTTTAGGAAAATGTACTTGTGTAATTATTGTGGTTAATAAAAACTGTGTTATTATGTTGGCTTAGAACAATATGCTTTTTACATAAAAATAACTTACAGTTATTCTCTTTTCTATTGGTAATTATAACCAAGGTCCATAGCTGTAATAAACTTGGGATGAGTGCTTGATAGACCACTTTATTTTATTCTAACTACCCTTTTTCTATTATGACTATTTATTATGTCTTCATAAACGTAATGCACAGCTACCATAAAGTGCAAAGACACTGACGTATTTAACTGGTATCTTGAAGTCCAGTTCTTGTTAGGCAAAGGTTTGAAGCTACTGTGTGTACTTAGCTTGAAGCTTGCTTTTGGGCAAACCCAGGTCTCCTGTTTTCACGTGGCTGTACTGAGGGGCTCACGTTCTTGCTTGGTGTTATTATTCACTTGAAAAGCCTGTGTAATGTTCACCTGAAAGTGGATGTTGACGCTGTTCACAGGAGAGTCAGGATCGCCCCCAGCTGACCGTCCAGAGAGTTATCACAGCGGTGAATCACTTCAGAGAAGCCCACCCTTCCGCTGCGTCTGGTGACTCCAAACTGCGCACCTCTGCCTATTGCTAAGGAACTTGGGGCCCCAGGAAGGACAGAAGAAAAGTCCTTTCCGTTGTTGAGTTTGTGACCTTTGTTGTCAACCAAAATGTCTGTAAAGTGTTGACCAGAGAATGAACTGGCTCAGAAAATGCTGAGACTTCAGTTAAAGGTTCCGGGGGGAAAGGTTCATGAACCCTTATGATGAAACGAAACTAGTGTTTCCCATGGAACTCTGGGTGTTGCAGTGAAGAGTGAAACACATTAGGCTTGAGCATAAAATAAACATGTAGCTCGG
Source organism: Elephantulus edwardii (assembly GCF_000299155.1). Taxonomy (NCBI): domain Eukaryota; kingdom Metazoa; phylum Chordata; class Mammalia; order Macroscelidea; family Macroscelididae; genus Elephantulus; species Elephantulus edwardii. Next base: position 2,422,614 of record NW_006400015.1, read on the forward strand.
TGTAAATTGCCCATAGGATGTGTCCTATTGTGTTTTACAAAGTCTAGGAAGCAGTCATGTCCATGAGGAGGAATATGCCATCAGGATTGGAGGAAGACTCGTCAATAACCTGCCCTCCTGGTGACACAAACTGAATTGCTGAAACTGAGGAGGACTTGAAGCATTTGCTGCAGGGTATAAAGAACCGTACTCCGCCCTGTGTACTGAAGCTCAACATCAAGAAAACAAACATTCTCACCGCTGGGCCAATTGGCACCTTCATTCATGATAGAGAAGAAATTGAGATTGCTAACAATTTCTGCTTATTCAGTTCCACAATCAATACTCTGGGTACCAGCAGTCAGGAAATCAAAAGAGGAATTGCATTAGGAAAGTCTGATGTGAGAGACCTCTCCAGAGTGCCGAGAAGCAAGGATGCCAGTCTAGAGACTAAGGTGCACTTGATCTGGACAGTGACCAAGGATTACAGAAGAAGAGTTGATGTCTAAGTGTTGCTGGAGAAGAGTTTTGAACATACCACGGACTGCCAAGATAACTAACAGATCTGTCCTAGAGAGGGTGAAACCAAGCTGCTCTTTGGAGGCAAGGATATTAAGGCTCCATCTCACATAATTTGAGCTGTGCTAGGTTTCAGGCACTTGCGCTTCTTTCCTCCCCATGCTGGGTTGAGAGCCTTTTGCATTGACCTCACAGAACTCACAGGCCATCTATACTGTCATAGGTCGTCTTGAGGGAAAGCTGAGCTGCAATGCCAGAGGTGTGCAGTTTGGATTCACCAGACGCAGAATGGGAGAAGGAATGAAGGGCTCCTCCGAGGTGATTAACACCTTGAAAACCCACTGGAAGGCCAGCTGTGGGTCAGTTCTGACTCTACTGTGAACAGTCACAACAACAAAGTCTTCTTGTGGAAGCATCAGGCTACAACTTAGGTCAAGCTAAACTTGGAAGAAACACAGACCTTTCAGAAAGGGGGATGTGGTTCATCAGGTGGACTGGCCTCCACCGTCCTGGCCCTTTCTCTCACTTTCACTCTGGGCTGTGTCCTCGCTGCCTGAGATGCTCAGAGCCCATGCGGGCCACACACTTCACAAGGAGTCGTCTCTGCTGCACTGAAACCAACTTAGTCACCAGAATCACTTCCCTTTTCCTGCTAAGAGAAGCACCATTCTTCCTAAAGATAATTTTCACCAAATCAGTCAAAAATAGTTTTGCATATTTACAAAATATTTTTCCATTAATCATAATATTGTGAAAAGTATTCTCTTTTTAATATTAATTTTTTTTATAATTTCCAAATTTCAACTACATACCTTAGGGGGGAAAAAAGAGAAAAGGATCACAAAGTAGGAATTAAAGACCACCTCAGACTGTGTTCTGGTGGCCTAGTGGCAAGAAGCTGTGCTGCAATCCTGAAGGCATGCGGTTCGAGTCTACCAGGTGCTCCACAGGAGAAGGATGGGCAGTCTCCTCCCATGCACTTAACTGTCTCTAACAAACCCGCCAGCAGATCAGCTATGGGTGGGTTTCCACTTGATGGTACACAAAACAACATCAAGATTAAAATAAAAATGAAACAACTGTCAGTGAGCTCTTGATTCAGAGATGGCAGTTCCCTATTACATCTGCCCTGTTGAGATAAGAAATGTTCTATTGAGAGAGATTTGAAAGATAAGAATTTCCCATTGAGTAGCAAAGACCCTGGCAATGAACAGTGGGCAATGGATGGCCTTGCTGGTAATATTCTCTCTCTTCACATCTGCCTGCACACCTTTGTTTGGCGCCTCTCAGTTCAGACGTGGTTCCTTTCTGTCATAGATACATTTATACATGTTCATTGGGTTTCATGGACATTCCATTCACTTGTATAACAAAAAGTTTGCACTGTTTCTATTTTTCATCAAGCAAAGTCTGGGGACTATTAAAAATGTTGGTTTTGTGTGTGTGTTTGTTTTTTAATATCCCTTGGTCTCTTAAAGAGAATTGCTATTTGGCATCTCTGGCACAATAGGAAATACTTCCAAATTTATATAAAATTGAGAATTTTCATTTTTTTCTCATCATTGAACATGACATCAATAGTGGGCAATAATAAAAATTCTTCTTAAATCATAGGTAATACTGTAAAATGTTGGCTTTAATTATGTGCATTAACATGGCTTTAAGTGACAACTTTAAAATAAAATTTGTGTTCTGACCCCAGGTTTCAAAAGTTATTATACATGTAAGTATAATTTGCTGTATCCAGAGTGGTGTGAATAATTTTTATCTTTTAATAGTAACTTACAGTCAAAAGCTAAGACAATAATAACAAAATGCGAACAGAAGAACATTTTAACTTACTATTCATTCTTCTTACTTGAATAAACTGTCAATACCCTTGATATCAACAGTCAGGAAATCAGGAAATGTAAAGGACAGTTTTGCTCTTAGGGGCCTCTCCAAAATGCTGAAGATCAATGATGTCAGTTTGAAGAGTAAGGTGCACCTGATTCAGGCCCTGGTCTTATTAATCATCTGTTATACATAAAAAAAAAAAACAACCTGAAAAATGAGTAAAGGTGACAGAAAGAGTTGATGCCTTTGGGTTGTGGTATTGGAGAATAGCAAAAAAATCCCGTGGACCCCCAAAAGGACAAACAGTTATATCCTGGAGATAGAGAGAGAGAGAGAGAGAGAGAGAGAGATATCTCCTTGGAGACAAAGTTCGAGAATTTCACTTTTATACTTCAGACATGTAACTAGATGAGGCTGTTGCTTGGAAAGGGACATCATATTTAGAAATATGGAGGGTCAGCAAAGAAGAGGAAGACCGTCAATGAGATGGATTGCCACAGGAGAAGGTTCAGGCCAGTTCATAGAGTTGCTAGGATTCACAATGAGATGGATTGCCATGATAACTTCATAACGGCTCCAGTGTGTCGGGTATGGTTAGGGTAGCACAGGATAGGGTTCAGGCCAGCTGTTCACAGTGTCCTTGTGAGTCATACTCGACAGCACCTGACAACAAGCAATTAAATTACAATGATTGTGTACAACCCTCAGTACATGCTGTATAGTATATGTTAAGTATTCCATAGTTCTATAATCATCACAGTTCACTGTTAATAAAATAGTCATACCTTAACTCTTACATTGTTGTGTATCAGAGTCGACTGGCTGTCAACCGTCCTGGCACATTGATGGGTATTTCTGATATCTTCTCAGTCCAAGGGGAGAAAACACACACACACAGGAAGGCATAAAATAGTATTTCCAGAGGAAAATTTTTTCACAACTGCATTCTGCATTTAATTTTGGAAACAATTCACATATTTAGGCTTCCCCGACAACATAAATGATATAAGAAAGGTTATAAAGTTGAATCATCAGGGAGGACGTACCATGAAAATATTGGGGTTTTTTTTAAATAATGTAAATGAAAGGAAAAACTTTTGAATATCTCTATCTATGACACAGCTGATAAGTACTGAAGACTGAATTTTAACTCTTATCTACCCACCTCAGAAGGACATACATTTTCAACATATCTCAGTACTTTCAGAATAGTTACTGCTGTGGGTTGCCTTCAAGAATCTTCTGACATATGTGTAAAAAAATAAATCCACAATAAACAATAAAAAGCCAAGACAACCCAGGTCAACTAGGGAAGACTGGTGATTATATATAAAAGTAATTGATGAATATTGTGCTTACAGAAGATAATTCAGTCAACTTTTTCATTAGAATTCAGCAAATATAAATCAGTCTATAGAATAAAAGGCAGTATCAACAAAAGCTGTCTGATATGGCATATATAAGTGAAGAACTGATGTATTAGGAGGCTGTGCTGTTTGGAGTCCCTGAAAGAGAAGACTCAAATTAGGAACTTGTCTTGTTTATTGTCTGGCAGGTATGAGAATTCCTGTTACCAAAAAATGGTAATCTATTTTAGGTCAAAAGGTATATTTTTCTCATTTAGTCAATCAATGAACACTTTAGTTATTATCATAATTGAAGCTCTATTCTGTAGAATGTGATGAAGAATCCGAAGAAAACACAGCCTATTTTTAAGAACTGCACAGTTTTTTATTACATATATATTATTTTTTCTAATTTTTTAACAAATGTACAAAAATTAATGACATTGTCATGCACAATTACTATCTATTATGTTATTAAAGTGTAGTAAACATTCAAAAGTAATAATTTCTCAAATAGACATATTACAAAATCTGAGAAGCCCATTCCTTCCTCATACAATAAGAACATTTTAGGTTCATAAATGTTCTTCACATTAGGAGACATTTACGAGTAATAGATGCAACTGCTGGCAGTGTTTCAAAGTTAATTTGCAACAGATCTGCTTACTTTAATTGATACTGGTGAGGTAATAGCCTTCTCTTATTAATTTGAAGTTTCCCATAATTAGTTGTTGTTATTGTGGAAGGGAACTGAACATGTAAGAACGAGACCACATGGGAATTTTTGTACAAGCTTTTATGTTGGATTAATTGGAATCTGAGAGTGCAATGCAAATCCAAGTATGTTTTATTAAAGAAAAAAAAAGAATATAAAGCGTCACTAAAGTTTTTAGACCCCAGTTTCTACCGATACCTAATGATATGTTAATTTATTAATTGTTAACTGCCTTTTATCTAGTTTAATGGATTCCATTTAGGTTTTACCTATTAAGTGTACTTATATTAAAATTTGATAAATTGCTAAAATATCTGAGGATGAATGTAGGGTATTTATTAGGAAGCTTCAGGCATTCACTCAAGCAGTGCCTGAATTAAACTCGTATGTAACAAGGAGAATCATAACAACATGCAACAAAGAACTTCTGTCAGTTCTGCTGCGATTGCTGATGGCCACGGAGTCGGCTCTCAGTCATAACTAACTTAGGTTCCGCAAACTGAAACTGACCAGCCAGGCGCCATCCTCGCCCAGCCCTGCAGCCATCGCCACAGTCAGGGGGCCGTAACATCTCCGGGAGAGGTGTTCGAATTTCCTCTCTTTCACTAACCCTCATGTTACTATGTACACAGTTTGTAGGATTAAAGTCATATTATCCTTGTCCTAAGGAGTGCTTTGACTTGGCTTCCTCAAGACACATGAGTTTATTCTTTAGGAAGTTTGTGATAGACGTTAGATAAAGACATATATACATAAATATCCAATTACCTAGAATACCTACATATCAATGATCTCTATTGCTGTTGTTATTGCTTTGTGATATCAAGTCTACTATGACTCATCTTGACCCTATACACAATAGCTCTAACCCCTGCCCTGATCTGAGCCAAGCTCACCAATTCTGACACACATGCCCTCATTACCACAGTGACTGTGTCAATACATCTCGTCCAGGGTCGTCTTCTCCTTTGGTGACCTTCTATCCTTCCAAGCATGGAATCGTTCTCCAAGGACTGGTTTCTCCTGGCAACATGCCCAAAATATAGTTCCAAAATCCTTGGCTCCAAGAAGCAACCTGATTTCATCCGTTCCATAACAGACTTGTTTGTTGTCTTGGCAATCTATTGTATGTGAAATACTCTTATCCCGCCCCACAACTCAAAGGTATCAATTCTTCTTCTGCCATTCTTTGTCACTGCCCAGCTCTCAGGTGCATAAGCAACTGAGAAAATCATGGGCCAGATCAGACACACCTTAGTCTCTAGACTTCCCTAAACCAACTCATCTGTTGATTTCCTGACTGCACGTGTCAAGAGCATTGATTGTGGATCTGAGCAAGACTAAATTGTTAACAACCTCAAACTTTCCTCCATCTATCATGATACTTTCAATTGGCCCCGTGTTGAGAATCTTTGTTTTCTTGATGTTGAGGTGCATTCCATTTTGAAGGTAACAGTCCTTGACAATCTGCAGCGGAAGTTTCAGGTTCCCTTCAGTTTTATTTAATAAGCAAGGTGGTGTCATCTGCATAATGTAGGTTGTTGATGGATCTTTCACCAATCCTGATGTCACATTGTTCTTCATAAATTACAGCGTGCTAATCGCTTCTCGGCCTTTTGGCTAAGATCAAGTGTAGTATAAATTACAGCTTCCTGAATGAGCTATATATAAAATTATATATCTTTTTTTTATTCATCTCCCTGGAATATTAGAAGCAGGAGTGGCATCCACTTCCTAAACAGCGTGCCTCTGGAAAATCTGTGACCTTTGATAAATGGCAATGGTTGTGGGTTTTAGACCTTTTGTTCATCAGGTTGCTATGAGTCATTCTCCACTTCATGGCAATCAACAACAACAACAACCTGGAATATCTATGAATAGAATAACTATCCAGATTACAAATGAATGTATCACTCACTCATTGCTAGGCATCAACACTGACTCATAGCTGATCCTCAAGCAGATTTCTGAGGTGGTAAATCACATTGGAGGCGATTGCCTGTCTTTCTCCTGCAGAGCCACTAGTAGGTTCAAACCATCAGAGAAGTGAGGACTTTGGATCAGCAGTGCAACTTCCCACGTAGCAGAGCTCTATAGAAGATCTTTATGTGTGTATTTGTGTGTGTCTCGAAAAACAGAAAATGGGGCATGCGCGCACAGAGCCAAGAGGGAATGAGAAGAGCGCAGCCCCCCACTGCCCCAGGGCAGAAAGCAGATAAAAAGCCCGTCGCCCATCCTCACAGTGCTTCTAGAACCCCACCAACTGCAAAAGGTTCATTTGTTCATGGTCAACTCCCAGACTCCCAGGTGTGGTACTGAGAACGGGGTTTGCTAGGTAAGGTAAGTTGGGGGAGAGGGAAGAATATCTCACAATACAAACCAGGTTTAGTCTAGCAGTCCCAAGGTCCAATTCCTCAATGAGTCCAGGCTCTGGGTTCAGTTCAGTAACCAAATCCAAATCAGCCAGCAAGGCTTGCCTCAGAGCAGTTATAAGTCAGCTTCTCCTTCAAGCATCCGCAGGAATTGTAAAACCTTCACCTGTGGCGGGCACAAATGCAAGAGGCCTCAGTTTCTCCAGAGTAACGTCACAGCCTCTCCACCACCATCCCCAGGGGTTGCCACCAAGGTCTTGCTCTCACTGAAGTCTTACACCAGTCTCCCTCAAGTCTTGCCACCTCAAATTTTGCTTCTGCAAGTCTTGCTCCTCAGGGTGGAAAGCACTCTCATTCTGAACCTGGTCCCATGTGATAATTTGCAAGATTAAGGCAGCTGGAGACCAGAGGAGGCTAATGGCTAAAAAAAGGTCAACTTTTAGAATGACTCCACTGTTTGTATGTGTGTGTGTGAGAGAGAGACAGACAGAGAGACAGGACAGGCAGGCAGGCAGGCTTGTGTATATTGGATCCTTGTTGGTAACCTGAATTCAGTAGAGTTTTCAAGCAAAGTTGTACATTATTATCAAATCTTTCTATGTGAAATACACTAATTAGATTGTGAAAATAGGGAAAAAATGTTTTCAAACTGACTGTATAAAAAAGGTTTTATTCCATTTATGTACATATGTGAATAGCTACAAATATAGACACAGATGGCCATGGATATACGCATTTGTTTATCCTTAGAAATTTGGAATACATTTACCTGGACAAATACTTGAAAAGATCCAAATGTATGGTTCTTCGTAAAGAAGGTGACACAATACCAATGAAGGAGTTTTTCTTTTGCTTTTCAAGGAGAAGAGCAAACTGGGGGTGGGGGTGGGGTGGGCGGGGAGAAAAGTGCAACAATGAAAGAATGGAATTTCAAAATCTCTGTAGATTTTCATTGAAATTAATAATAATAAAAAAGACAGAAAACAGAGGACAACATCTTCAAATTAAGAATCCATCTAAAATTATATACCCAATGAATATACATTTCTTAAATGAATGCTAAATACTCTTTTATATGTAAAATGGCTGAAAGAATCCATCACCCATAGTCACAGACTTTTGAAATGTTGAATGAAATTTATCAAGTAAAAGGAAAATGTATTCAGGGAAGTCATTAGCATGGGGAATGTAATGCACTAACTACATAAGCACGCAGTGATAATAATTTGTTATTGCTGAATCACTTTAAAATGTTTAAATAATAAAAATAAAGGAGAATGCAAAAAAAGGTGACACAGAAGAATGCAGAAATTATTAAACAATACCATTATCACTACTCCCCAAAATTAGCCAAACAAACTTAAGAGGAGCCACTCATTAACAATGAGTCAGAGACAACTCATAGCTCACACTTGAGAGGGTTTCAAAGGCTGCATGTCGCACAAGAGGAGATTGCCCATCTTTCGTTTCTGGAACCACTGGGGGATTAAAATCTTCAGAGAGGAGCCACCTTTGGGTTGGCAGCTCAGCTCCTTATAGCGTAGCACCCAAGTCGTGAAGTTTAGCTTTCAATATGCCTTTTCCTAACTATTGTTTGACTTTGCTACGTAGATGGGCAGAAAATGTGAATTGAGCATGTTATCCTATTCTAAAGGGGATTGGCCAGTCTCGACAATCTACAAAGCATTTGGCTAATGTTGCCAATAAATTGAACAGCTCTAGGCTCAGACAGATCTTCTGAAGATGAATTATGACTTCATATGAAGAAGAATTTGGCATCAGAAGGAATAAGACTTACCATCAACCAATATTAATACAGATTATAAATGTTCTTTTGCTTAAAATGATGAGGACTTGAAGGATTTTCTGCCTATCATATATTATATTTGAAGTATGTATATATCTCTCTATCTCTCTATCTATCATCTATCTCTCTATCTCTCTATATACGCTTTTAAGTGCAGGAGAGTTGATTATGACTCATAATGTCCTTATGAGGAATGGATCTGAACCTTGTCCTATGCTGTGACTTCTCACAGTCTCTGTGTTGCTAAGCCTACTGCTGTAGTCACTGTTAATCCATCACCTTAAAGATCATCTTCTTTTTTGTTGTCATCTTCTTTTTTGTTGACGGTCTTTCCCAGCAGGATATCTCTTTCCTAGAACTAACACCTCTTCAAAACATATCTAAGGTATGTGAGATAAAGTTTCAACATCCTTCCCTCCAAAGAGAACAGTAGTTGCACTTCCTCCAAGATAAACTTGTTTCTTCCTTTGTTAATCCACTGTATATTCAATATGTTTTGATAACTCCATGATTCAAAGTCACAGATTTAAAAGTATTCCTTACTTTTGGTCCAACTTTCACATGCATAGAAACTGATTGGAAATGCTATGGTTTGGATCAGGTGCACCTTAGTTTTTGAACTGACATCCTTTTTCTTTTTAGGACTTTCAAGAAGTTCGTAACAGCAGATTTGCCCGATGCAACTTGTCTCTTGATTTCTTCGCTGTCACTACTCTTTGTGTTGATTGAAAATCTCAGTAAAATGAGCGCACTGACAATCTCAAGCTTTTTTCCCGTCTCTCTTGATGCTGCCTTTGGTCTAGTGATAAGGACTTTTGTTTTCCTCATGTTGAGATGTAACCCATGTTTGGGGCTGAAGTCTTCAGTAAATAGTTTAAATCTTTCCATTTTCTATAAGCAAGTTTGTGCTAAATACATAATACAGGTTGTTTATGAGTCTTCCTCGAAAATCTGCTGCAGGGTTAGCAAGATTGTGCATATTCTGGTACTTTCCTGACTCAGATTGTGCATTTTTTGAACATTTTCCCCCATCATTTTAATCTAGTTACCAAATTAAGGAGCTCGTGGACCTTCAAGCTTTATGTTATATTTGTGGAAGTGGATGGGTTGTTGTATTTCAGTCTCTGTGAACATCAGGATTTTGTCATTTAAATGCCAATTCATGTTTTGAGAGTCTAAACCCTTCCAGAATATGTCTCTGTGTTTCTTTAGAGGATTTATGTAGTTCCTTAATATGTGGACAAAACCAAGGGTTTAAACTAAGCGTATAAGGTTGAGGGCAAATATTCTTTCTGCACACAGATGAGCTCATGCCTCTGATCTGTGTTCCACTAAAGTTTTCCTGACCTACAAATCCTGAAGCTTAACTGTGATAATCGGCACTAATGTCACGCCGCCTGCCTTTTCCTGGTAAACTCTAAAATATCTATTATTGTGACTATTTGATACAATAATAAAGGAATGGAGTACTTGTGAACAACATGTGTGAAACCCAGAACAAAAGGTTGCAGATAAAGAAAAATTAAGAAAGAGCAGAGCAGCCAGCCTTAGAGGACGTGCAGAGAATCAGAGTGGCTTCTTCTGGAGAGAGGGGCACACAGTGACTGTAACCACGGGCTGAAGAAGACACAGGTAGTGAGGCTGCCACACGAGACGGCAAGGTTCCGATGTGCAAAAAGCTCTTCGTTTCATAATATTAATTTATTTTAATAGATGTCATTTTAGACCATCTTCCTAGATTTTTAGGAGATATATATATATATATATATATATATATATAAAACGTCCCTTTCAATTTTTTATCTGAAAATGATATGCAATAAAACATACATCATACCAATGATTTCTCCATTTATAATTGAGAGTAACTATTTTTTGCTTCATTTTTCAAAATAAAGGTCACGTGTCAACCAGCATAACTCTTCCTTCCACCTACCCTCCCACTGGTAATTGCTCATAATCTTTGGTTTCTGTATCTTTACTTCTTTACTGTAGGTGAAATGATACAGAATTGGTCCTTTTACAATGGATTTCTCTTCCTCTACGTGGTGTTTGAAATTTATTCATGCTGGGCATCCTTCAGCCTTAATTTCTCTTGGAACTTAGTGGTAATTTACTGTGTGTAGACAGCACCTTCTTTGTTTGTAGTGGTATTTACACAAGGTCTGCACATGCACCCTATTTGGATTATCTATTTATTGAATGATGAGTATTCAGACTTTTTGCTACTGTGAAAATTTCTAACACCTGACTCATGCTTTTAAACACAATTATTCCTTTCTTTTTTGTTGGCATTCATGTTTTATGCACTAATAGTACAACTACTAATGTTACACCAAAAATGTAATGAATTGGAACACAAAATAACTTGTCCCCAGTGAGCATGTTTTTGTTCAATTCAATAAGTATAGTAATTAATAAAGTACAATAATACCTGATAGTTTTGAAGGTCTCACTTCAGGCCAAGCAAAATGCTAAATACACCTTATGAATGTTCTTTTAACCACAGCAATTATGCAGCACCAGGTACATACAGCATTTTGCTATTTTCACAGAGAAGCAAGCTAAGGTCATGAAAGCATACATGAATTAATCAAGATCTAGAGTGAATAAATAGCAAATGAACTATAACACTTGGCACTATTTTGTTTTAGCCTCTGCAACAGATTTCTTCATTTATCTAAGGCTTTGTATGAGAGTAAGGATTAGGGTGTTTCCAGCAATAGCTTGGTATTTCTTTAAACAGAAAACTGAGCAAACTATAAAACCCAAAATAAAATAGTTGCAGATAAAGAAAAATGAGGGGAGAGGGAGCAGGCAGCCTTGGAGTAAGCAGAGTAAGATAAGAGGATAAAAGTGATTTCCTTTTCCTAGGAAAGTTAGAGAAGGATTTACTACTGGGTAAACTGAAAAGACACTGAGTAAAATAAATGTAAAATAAAATGAAATTGTAGATAGTTACAGGGGGTAATCTGTTGTCTTGAAACATATCTAGCTGTGATTGCCACTACCTCCTTTAATTAATGAATACTAGCTAAAAAGGTGACTGAATTTGGAAAATTAGAGTAGGCAATGTATGTCTGTGATCACAGGAGAAATTCTCTATCCAGTACTAGTCTGAGCTGGTTTCCATGCGCCACTGGGACTCATTGTAATGTTGTGATTAAATCCAGATGCTTCTTTGTACTTGCAAAATCATATTAAAGAAAGTATAATGTACAACATTAATCATGTCATTTTACTTGATAAACCATAAAGGGCTCTTCTAAATAATCAAAACCACTAAATAATCTCAAAGCATAAACACCATTAAGTGAGAGTAAATGGAATTCTCCCATGGGTTAACGGTTCCATTACAACGGACATGCTTCATCAACACCTGCAATTCTCAAGGCGGGTTAAGGAAGATCAGGAGTCACAAAGTGGTGGCGGCAATGCCACGGAACAGTGTCAGCACACAGCTTTAGAGAGAAACTGCGAAATTGTCAGTATTAAAGCTCGTCTCCTGCACTAAAAATTTCAAGGTCTCATTTAAATGATGCAAAAGAATTTGTTGTGTAGCCAGTGCTCTTTTAGAAGGAAATATGATATTATAATCCAAAGATCTTAGTTTCCAGACTGACATCGTTGCTCTTCAGTACTTTGGAGAGGTCTCTTGACAGCTGACTTTCCCAGTCTTAGGAGAGGAACATCATGCTTGGGAAGGTGGAGGGACAGAGCAGGAGAGGAAGACTCTTGATGAGACGGGTTGATTCAGTGACTGGGGTGATTTGGGGGTTGATGTGCCAGAAACAGTAAAATTGGCACAGGATAGAGCAGGGGTTAGGGCTATTGTACATTGGGTCACTTTGAGTCTCAGACGACTTGCGGCACTTAACAACAACAGTAACAGCAATCCAAAAACAGCATTTTGTTTCTTTGTTTGCTTCCTAATGGCTGTTGTTAGGTATCATCTAATCAACCAGGACGCATGGTGACCCTGAACGTAGTGACCCCCAGATCCAAGCTGGTCCTATTTGGTGCCAACCTCGCCATGCTCACCCTGCTTTCCATCACTGTTACTCCAGCTCCTTGAGAGTCTCACTGTGACTTCTCACTTCTGTGGCCGATCGGAGAGGCTCATCTCAACACACACTATTTGCACGTTGGCAGGAGTCTGTTATTTCACAAGGGGATGGCCACTTCCGCTTCTTCATCTTAGACAAGAGGCTCCAACGGTCCACGTAGGTAACCCCGCCAGTATTGGAAATACTGCTGACATAGCTTCCAGAGTGACCGCAACACGCGAGCTACTACAGTCTGACGAATGGACAGGCAACTGCCAGAAACTCTCTACTGTGGAATAAACTCATACTCTGGCGGCCCAGTTGTAGGGAGCAGCACCGCCAAACTAAAGCCACATGGTTCAGATCTTCCGGCTGCTCCACAGGAGAAAGACAGACAATCTCATCCCGTGTGATCAACCACCTTTGAAAACCCACTGGAAGGTCAGCTATGAGGCAGTTCTGACTTGACGGTGTTGTTGTGGTTGTTATGTGCCGTCAAGTCGCTTGCGACTCATAGCGACCCTATGTACAACAGCCCTAAACTCTGCTCTATCCTGTGCCAATCACACTGTCTCTGACACTCCCATCCCGATTATACTTGAAAACTCAACCTCCTTTGCCTTTTCTGACACAACAACAATCCTCTGTCAGGCTTCTGAGGATGTAAATCTCATGGGGTGAGATTTCTCCTCGTGGATTTGAACTGACAGAGAGGCCAGCCTTGAGGTTAATGGTGCAACTTCCTTGGAACTCTGCCACCTGGTTGATTTCTAATGAGGAAAATAAATATTTAATATCTAAAACTTGGACAATTATCTAGCTAGAAGAACAAAACTGTGTATAAACTCAAAGCTGGTCAATCTAACCTATGCTTAAGCAAATTGTAGAGGGCTCCTTAAAGCGCTTTCTGAAAAGGACTAGAAATAGGAAATGTCAGTTCTTTTCAGATGTATTTAAGTCCCCCAAAAGCAATGTCCTATACTTGTGACTCCACTAGGAAACATAGTACTATTACCAAATGTTTGGGGGTGTACACATTTCTGAAGCATCAGAAAAGGGCCCTTCTTCCGAAGACATGAGCACCATCATCCGAGATGTGAACACCCCTCATCAGGCTGCCCTGAACATCCCACCCACACCTGACACCTGCGACCGCTCAGCACCGGAGGCCCTTGGTCACAGGTAGTAGAGATAAGAGAGTGGTGCTGTCTGAGGACAAGATCCAAGAAGAGACAAACGTTCTAAACAAAACCTAACAGTGGCTGATAAAGAAAAAGGCACATTGTTTCAAGTACAACCTGGCACTTTGGAGATCTAAATTATAAAAGGCATTTTCAGATAAGGTCATGCGTGGTGGTGGGAGAAGGGGGACTGAGATATTGGAGGATTAAGGAAGAGAATTTTGCAAATTCAAGAAGGTATGAGTGTCTATTTCCACCCTCTGCTGCACACAAATCAATACGGCTGGAACCATGGGTAGATTTGAGGTGATTTTTATGAAATCGTATTTTATTCTGTGAAAATCAGAGGGAATGAATTTTAAGCAAGAGAGGAGCATGTCCAACCACTTTTGTTTGTTTCAGAAGTTGAATTTGGCATGAGGAGGAGCAGGGTGATGGTAAGTTTTGGCCTGATGAAGACCTGAATGTAAGGTAAGAAAGTCTGATGGGGCTTTAAAGATGGGCTTGTGAGGCCGCTGACGGAGCCTGCAGGGACCATACACTACACTCCGTCTGTAGTGGGTTCCACGCGGGGCTGTTAGCTGACATGCTGTTTTTTTGAAGGTTGCATATAAATTGGTAGGTAAGTTGAAAGGTGGTAATTTAAATCTACCAGCTGGTCCTTGCTAGAATATTAATTCGTTTTGCTCCCAATCAGATGCTTGGCCTCAGAAACGAACGGTGGGTTTCCATAAGTCAGTGGGTTGGAAATGCTTTTGTCCATTTGTTCTGGTTTTAGTAAATGCTGCTGTAATTGTTAGATGCCCTGGAGTCAGCGAGGTCTGCGGGGACCTTGTGAATGGCAGAGCTGCAGCTGGCCCTGCACGGTGTCACCCTCACGACTTCTGATCAGCACAAGCCCTGTGTAATGGCCGTTGGGCCAGTCGCCTTTGCTCAGTGCCCCCCTCTCTTCCCTGACTCTTCCAGCTTCCCCTTTTGTCAAGCAGGTGGCTGGGCCCATCTGACAACGTGCACAATGTCTGTGAGCTGGACTGTCCCCAGCTTGTCTCTGAGGGGCACTTCCTCTAGGACTTACTGCTCCTTTGGCAGCCAGCCCGTGGGATACCCCAAATTCTTTTCCAGCACCACACTTCAGAGGCAGCAGTTCATCTTTTGTCTTTCTTAGTCATTGTCATTTTCAGATGGGAAAGTCTGCTGTTAGGGACCTCTCTAAAGTACTCAAGAGCAATGGCGTCTCTCTGGAGACTAAGGTGCGCCTGATACAGGCCATGGTCTTTGCAATCACTTGTTATGCATCACAGAGTTGGACAATGACTAGGGAGGATAGAAGGAGAATTGATGCCTTTGAGCTGTGGTGCTGGAGAAGAGTATTGAATGTACCATGGACTGCCAAGAAAACAAACAGATTGATCCTTGAGAGGATTAAAACAAGCAACTCCTTGGAGGCAAGGATTCTGGGGCTTCGTCTGACATACTTTGGACATGTTGCCAGGAGGGATAGGTCCTTGGAAAGGGACACCATGCTTGAGAGGGTGGAGGGACGGTGCAAGAGGGGAAGACCCTCTATGAGATGGATTGATTCAGTGACTGGGGTAATTGGGATGGGTGTGTCCGAGACAATGCGATTGGCACAGTATAGAGCAGGGTTTAGGGCTGTTGTACACAGGGTCGCTGTGAGTCCCAAACGACTCTCGACGGCACATAACAACAACAGTGAGAAGTCTATCTGGCCAGGTGCACTTTAGTCCTTAAAGTGGCATCGTTGCTCTTTAGGACCTAGAAGAGCTTAAGAGCAGATTATCCCAACAGAAGACGCCTTTCGATGTCTTGAGCACTGTTTCCTTGGACGTTGACTGTGGATTTAAGTAATAGAAGGCTCCAGAAATGAAGAGGGTTGGAGAGTGGAAATGAAAGACAATTTGAATTTATCGCATTGGTCTAATTATCACAACTGGCTAACACCCCTCAAAATGTAGCAGTATCAAGCAGTTTATAGAAGAGGAAATGTGGGCCCTTTGGAATTTAAAAAAATATTTTATATTGGTTTGCATACAAAATCTCTATACATTGTGTTTCAGACATTCCTCTAGTCACACTGTGTTTCATATGGTCATTCCTAGACATCGCTTTTAGTTTTTACACATCATATTTCAGACATTCCTTTATTTACGTTGTGTCTCATAAGATCCTTTCTATATATTGTGTTTCATCTGATCATTCCATACATTGTGCCTGGGGATTTTTTTTTTTTAATGTTTGTGAGATCTGCTGGTGGAATTATCCTGTAAACAATTGAAATTATGCAAATATATGAAAGAAAAATTAAAATTCCTATCAGATAGATGCTATCAGAAACCCCAGAAATATTTGCAATCAGGGAGAAAGTATGCTTAAGAAATACAAGTTTTCCTGTATTGTGTTAAAATTGTGAATATGTAGTCTTAAGAAATCTGTTTCAAGATGCTGGTTAATTTAAGCTATCAAGAGCAATTATTTTAGTTCCTGGATTTGAATATTGCAAAATATTTTTCCACAGAAGAATATCTAGATTCTCATGCTTTTTTTTTCAGACAGAGGTCACCAGAGGTGTTTTCCCCCTAAGACCATAGCCATTAGAAATCAGGAAGGAAAGAAAATAAACTGACCATTTATTATCTGGGGCGGGACTGCTGAGTTTACGGAGCGAATGATGATACAGTGATCATCGAAGTAATGGAAAAAAATTGACAACTAGTAACTCTGGATGAAATAAAGATTGAACTCAGAACTGCCTGGAAAACAGTTTCGTTTGTAGAGCAAACGTAAAGGTTACCTCCCCAGAGAGTGGTCCCTTTGTTTTGGCTGCCTTCTGGGTTCAAAGGAATAAAGCAAATAGCAAAGCAGAGATCTGGCAAGCTGTGTTGTCACCTCACAGATATGTGTTAAAGGGAAAATGCCAGAAGCGCACAGAATGACATTTCAACTCTGCTTCTCCGGGAGCTGTTTCAGGCTTCTGTCCACATTCTAAAGTCTCACTGGCCTTTCCACCCTCAGAGCCAGCTGTGCTTCTAAACAGATCTTGCCTTTTGACAGGTAACTTTCACTTTGACCCTGCTCAATTTCCATTATCTTTTCAGGACCCTCTGGGGGTCTAGTGGTAAAGAATTGCACTGGCAACCCAAAGGTACACTGTTCAAACCCCCCAGCTGCTCTGGAGGAGAAAAGATGGGCAATCCCCTCACACTGGAGTAACTGCCTCTCAAACCTGCTGAACGGGGACCTGTGGGTCTGTTCCAAAAGGCTGGTACACAACAACAACAACAACAACAACATGACTCACTTGGAGAAAGGCCCTTGACTGTGAATTCCACCATATGCCACTGATCATTTATTTGTTTTCACTTGGAGTTTAATTTAATCATCCTGGCTTAGATCAAAAGGACAAATTGATTTCCACACAGTGTTTGGATAAGAAAAGGTTTGTGATTCTGCCGTTGCTCATCACAATTCCCTTTGTCAGTTTTCTGCTCCCCTTCCTGCCTCCAGAGAGATGTCAATAGGCCTAACAGGGCCCCAGCACAGCCCTGGTCCTCTTTCAGTCTCTCCCTGTTCCCACAGAGGAAGCCTGCCTGCAGGCTGCACCTCACAGGTCCCCCACACAGCCCTGGTCCCTCTCATTATAACCCTCTGCCCACAGAGGAAGCCTGCCTGCAGACTACACCTCTAGACTCAGGCTGTGTTCCACGCTGTCCACTTTTGGGGTGGAGAGGGGTGAGGAGGAGATGAACTAGAATGGGACCCTACTTTTCTTGGTCATTGACTCTCCTTCCTGCTTTATACGCTCCATGTTGCTGGTGGTAGGTGCCATGAAGTCTGGTGCCCGCTCACAGTGACCTCTGAACAGTGGGTCTAAGACCTGTTCTTTCCTGTGCCATCCACACTTTACCAGTTACATGCAGAGGCAAATGGCAATGTATTTCAGATACATTCCAAGGCATAAACACTATATTCTTAAGGACATCGGTTTTGACATTTTATATCTAGACTTTTAATGCTACAAGAGATCTTGTTATAGAACCTACTATCTTTGGGATATGAAGAAAGTACCTGAGAGAGGGAGAGATCAGATCTTCTGAGGTAAAGAAAATGGACAATGAAGCGAACAGGTGGTTAGGTGCTCTCTGTTTGCCTGTGACTCATCGTGACTCTGAAGAACAGGTTGGATCCTTGCCCTGCTGGGAGCCACCCTCATGGCCTCGGACACAGAGCTCATTGCCACAGCCCCTGTGGTCATCGATCTTGATGACAGTCAACCTCCTCCTTGCTGACCCTCTGCCTTTACCGACGTGCTGTCTTTCTCCAAGGATTTGTCTTTCCTGATAACAGGCCCACATTTGGTGAGAAGAAGATTCACCATTCTTTCCTCCCAGGAGCATACTGGTTGAACTTCCTCCAAGACAGACGTATTTGCTCTTCTTGGAAGTCCATTCTGTATTTCTTACAACACAGAATTCAAAGGTATCAATTTTGCTTGGGTCATCCTTATTTATATCCGACTTTCAGACGCACAAAACAATTGGATATACTGGCACTTGGATACATTCGCTTGCTTGTTTATTGCTGTTCATCTGTTTGTTATGAGCGGAAAATGATGTAACTACGTCTAAAAATAGCAGGAACATAAATATCTTTATTATAAATGAGAGCCTGGTTCATGGCACATCCTAGGTAATTGACCTAATATTGGGCCCAATATTTTTTATCGTCTTTTGTATCCTCATTTGCTAAGTGGTGACTGAGGCATTGAAACTTGCAAGTGGCCCATGGAAAAGACTATAAGTGTTGTCCATTGACCTGGAGGAACAGAGGTTAACGGAGAGGCGAGAATGGGAGACATGGAATATGTGGCTTATTTCATCCAGGAGCAAATATTTTCTCTGCCATGAGGACAGAAATGAATGTACCCACCCACTGCTGCTGCACATTTTGACAAATGACATTAAACAAGAAAGCTGATCAGAAACAGAGATAAGAGAGCCGAAAGTCAAGCTGTCAAGGAATCAAGTCTTTCTGGAGCCATAGAGGCTGGATGAATGCCTAAAATTATGGCTCTGAAAACATTTAAAACGTAACCAGAGAACTGTTCCCTGAAGTTGTCTCTAAATCAAACAAGGAGTTGACTTAATTAGGGAAGAAGGTCGGCCTTTGGAGTTGTGCTCCTTTAATGGGATCAAAGTAACAGGAACAACTCAAAAGAGATGGAAACTTGGGGGCCAGTGAGTTTATATTAATGGCAAAGAAGCCATTCAAGAAATGAGGACGGATGCAATACAGCAAATGGAAGAGTCAAATCAGTGCCTTTAAATTGTACAGGTGGAAATGGTTGGATTGGCATGTCTTGCGCATATTCTCAGTAATTACAACAAAGTTAAAATTACTTTTAGGAAATAAATAAGACTCATTAAAATTACTCTTTAAACTATGAAATAATTTTACTCTTCATTACTCTCTTCTGGATGCTTGGCATATTACCTGACATAAAATAGGAAATCTTTTGATTCTTCTTAAGTAATAGATTAAATAAATGGATGGATACTTCTTAACACTGCTGATACCTTTGGCTAATTCTGTTCTACCATTGACACTAGCAGGTGGATTCCATTTTATAATGGGATCTATTTCCCACTGAGATTATTTTAATCACGCTTTGGTAGCTTCGTGGTAAGGAAACTCTCTTCCAATGCTTGGATGCATGATTCAAATCCACCATCTTTTCCATAGGAGAAAGAGGGGCCATCGACTCCTCTATGATTCATGGCTTCTGAACACCCTGTGGAGCGTAATGATGGGTCAGTTCCGTCTCTAAGGAACACAACATGATAGAACTAATGGGAAATCACACCCAGCGAGGACAAGTTAGCAAACTAACACTCTGGAAAACTTTAGTCAAACGAATGACGAATGAAGACGACACACAATAAAGGAAACACATGGTGATCATATTTGTGTCTGATAAAACTAATAAACTCATACTTTTCACTTAAGCATCCACTATTAGACCTAGTTTCCTTCCAGTTTAAGGGGCAACTATTGCACTTGAGACATTGTGTGTGTTTTGAAACCCCAGACACCTCACAGCACCTCTGACTAGAGTTAAGTGTCCTACACGATATTTCAGTTGTAATTATTTTGCCATATTAAATTCCAACTTGCATGAATTCTCACCATTTGCTTAGAGGTCATGCCATCCTTTTCTCTCAATCTGGATTTAAAAAGAGAAAATGTAACCCACAGTGCTTTGTGTCAGAATATTGACATCCTTCTTCTGGGTTGGAGGGAGCTCTGCTGGCCTAGTGGCAAGAAGCTGTGCTGCAATCCTGAAGGCAAGTGGTTCAAGGCCACAAACTGCAGTGCAGGAGAATGATAGGCAATCCCCTCCTCTGAAAACCTGCTGGAGAGGCAGCTATGAGTCGTTTCCTAGTCCACAGTACACAACACAACTTCTGGGTTAGTGAGGGCAACTTTGAGGACCTCATTTAACAGCAATTACTCACCCTAACATGCCTGGGTAACAAATACTATTCAGTCAACATCTTCTGTAGCTTTCTAGTGTTTGGACAGAAATCCTTTATTCCTTTTCTCCCTTTATGTAGCAGATTTTGAGGAAGTTTCTCTTTCTCTTAAAGAAACTTTCTAGAAATAGGGAAGATTTCTGGTGAGAGCAACTGATCCTTCTTTGAAGAGTAAATTCTCTTTTTAGTTTACTCATGTCTTTGTGCCATAGATTGCAAGACCTACTTTTGCTGAAAATAAGCATAGAGTAAAAATAACACAATGCATCAACCTTATAAGTTTGTGGAACTGAACTGTTAAAAGGAGATAGAGGTAAAAATGTATACCCTGGCATTCTTCTCAGGAGGCTTGGAAGATAATGCTATTGTCCTCATTTTTGCTTAGCGGAGTTTTGATGAAGGATACAAAGAGGAAACAGAATGTGAAATAGAGGAAATAAAGAATCTCAAGAATGAAAAGCAATTGGAAGGCAGGTATTTCACATAAGAGAAAGAGAAATTGAACAATATATTTTTAAAACCTCTGAAAGAAGTCTGAAATAGATGTGAGGAGAGACTCTGAAAATTGCACTAGAGTATCGAGGAGCCAAAACAAAGGGAAAAGATCCTGAAGTAAGATTGCTGAGCAGAAGATTTCAAAGAGCAACTCAAGAAGACAAAGCAGAGCATTATAATGCAAGGTGCAAAGAGCTGGAATTGGAGAATTAAAAAGGAAGAACTCACTCTGCATTTCTCAAGATGAGAGAACAGAAAAACAAATTTATATGAATGTTTCAGTATTTAATATTGAATTCAACATTGAATGTTTCGATATTTAATATTCCAGGCACAGCAGTGACAGATCCTCTCACGCTCAGCATCAAGCAAAGATTCTCACCACTGGGCCAATTGGCAGCACCATAATAGATGAGAAGAGACTGAGGTTGTTAGCAATTAATTGTACTTTGCTTGTCTTCACAGTTAACACTCTTGGCACCAGCAGTCAGAAAATCAGAAGACGAATTACACGCGGAAAATCTGCTGTCGGAGATTTCTCCAGATTCCTGAGAAGCAACCATGTCAATCTAGAGACTAAGGTGCGCCTAAGCCAGACCATGGTCTTTGCAATTACGTGTGATGCATCAGAGAGCTGGACAATGCCTAAGGATGACAGAAAAGGAATTGATGCCTTTAAGCTGTAGTGCTGGAGAAGAAGAGTCTTGAACATACCATGGGCCATCAAGAAAGCAAATCTGTCTGTCTTGGAGAGGATGAAACCAAGTTTCTCCTTGGAGGCTAGGATTTTGAAGCTCTGGCTCATACACTTTGGACATGTGTCCAGGAGAGACAGATCCTTAGAGAAGGACATCATGCTTGGAAGGGTGGAGGCACAGAGAAGGAGAGGAAGACCCCGGATGAGATGGATTGATACAGTGACCATGGCAATAGGGGTGGGTGTGCCGGGGCCAGTGAGACTGGCTCAGGACTGGTCAGGCTTCAGAGCTGTTGTACATAGATAGAGTCGCTATGACTCACAGTCGACTCAAAGGTACAAAACAACAATAACAATAAACCCCACTTGAGGCTCAGCTGTGAGTCATCTCTAGCTTGACCAGTGAGAGTGAGAGTGATTTCTATTCCCTGGTCACCATCATCAGGTTCTAGGCCCTTTTAGGTTCACAGCCATTTTTCCTTGATCTTTCTTCTTCATTGTCTAGCTTTCACATCCTTATGAAGCAACAGAAAGTTCCATGGCTTGGATCAGACATAAGCAACTTTGACTGTAATGTGATGTGTGTGTTCTTTCCGCATTTTTAAGAGATCCTTGTCGGCAGATTTGCACAGTGAGATGTTATTTTACTTATTGACTGTTGTGAAAGAGAGGAAGACTCCCAACCAAGTGAACTGGCTCAGTGACTGAAGTAGACTGAAGCTCTGTGCCCAACTGTGTGGGTGGTACCAGGCTGCAGCTTTATTCTGCTGTACTCAGGGGTCACGTGGTCACCTAGGACTCTCCGAACAACATTCTGGAATGGAAGTCGAGGTTCAGGGAAGAGATTTACCAATGGATTCTTTTTGATAAACGAACAAACAAAAAAAAACCCAAATTACTGGCAATCATGGCCTAAAAATACTATTTCCAAAGATTTTTTTTTCTATAATTATATTTTATTAATTTTCATAAACATTTACAGAGATTTTGGGCTTCCACTCATTCATTGTTGCACTATTC